>NW_027206113.1:9285000-9452500 GCF_024711535.1 Dipodomys merriami
ACCACCACCTCTAACATTGCCTTTGCTAGGCAAGCTTTTTGCCACTAGCTATATGTTAACTCTTTATCTTCTTTAGATTAAAGATATAACGTAAAGCTATTATATGCCAAAATAACTGGGATAAGTTGGATTTATTTAATACTATTTCTGGTTCATTATCAAATGTGAGGTATGGATAATTTCTACTCCACTTATTAGCTTAAATAAAACTTTCTAATGCTCTGAATTAAGTTCTGTTAGGTGATTTCAGTATCTTTGTTTTTCTGTGAAGAAATTTCCCTTTGAATCTGTTGTGTTTCAAAATAGCAGTGATCTGGTCTCTCATTTCAGCTCTGTTAACCTCTGAACAAGTGGTGAGTTTCAACACACTTTTACTGAAAAAATTGAATTTTATGTAATAATTGCTACAGGATTTTTTTAAAAGTAGGAATTGGAAGAGGTAAGTTGTTACCTATCTTTCTGCTCTATTCCACCTCTTTTCTTTCTGATTTCACAGGCAGAAGAGATACTATTTGAAGTTTGTTGACAAACATTTCTTAAGATGTTGGGTATATTCTAGGCACTGAAACAACTAGATCTATCTGAGGATTAGCATCTAGTGTCAAAATGAAATTGTCCTGTGACATGAGGCATCCACTGAGAACATTATAAGCTTTTTCTACATGATATATCAAAAAAGTACATGTTTTTATTTGACTAATAATAAGCACATTTCTGTTTATTTTAAAGTATATTTTTGCCTGGTTTGCTTTCCCTCTAGTGATTAAATGGCAAAACTAAATTTCTCACTTGGAGTCCTATGTATCAAGTTTGTGTAAGAGTGTGAAGATCCATTACTGACATCACTATACTATAAATCATTGTAAATAATTTTTAAGATGGGTCAAATCTATGTAACCTAATTTGGACCCACCAAATGAAAATTATGTGTTCAAAATTAATTTTTTCATATGTATTTACAAATGATAAAAAGAAGACACAAGACAATGTATCTTCAACAATAGGGGAAAACCTCTTCACACAAAATTTAAATTAAGTAGGGAAAATATTAACATGAAGTGTTTTTTGTCTCATTTTCTCCCTAGATTCTATGAGGTGTGCACCATCTTTCTCTATAGTCTAAACAGATTATTGCTTATTTCTGTTAAATTCCTATGATGCAGTTGATAAGATTTCCTTCTTTTGCCTTAATTGCTGGAGAAAAGAGTATAGTAATGAACTAGAGAATGCACAAGGAACTCCCATGGACTTATGAGCAAGTTTATGCTAGAATCCAGAAAATCCTTTCCCTGTATCTCTCCTCTTCTGAAAGGAAAGCCTTGGATAAAGCCAGTGTTTATTACTAAATAATGGTCCATTTTGAGGATATATTTTTTGAAGATTTAAAATTATATGATGTTCCTCATACTTTGACTGATGGTTAGTGATCATAAGCAATTTGTAGGCCTTATGTGGGTTCTCTTTCTTTTTCTGTGCACAGGTCTGTTCTGTGGACAAATATAAATTAATGCTCAGATACAATTTCTGTTATGTATGATTGGGTGGAAAGGGGAACAGTAAGAGGGATAAACCTGATATTATTCTTAATAGTGAAGCGAGAATAAAGCCAGTCACTGCAGACACAGCACTTATACACTCAGCAGCATGCACTGGAGGATTTTTTAAATTTTAATTTTATTATAAAGGTGTTATACAGAGGAGTTGCAGTTATATAAGTAGTGCAATGAGTATATTTCTTGTTGAACAGTGTTACCCCCTCTCCTGTTTTTTTTTTCTTTTAGAGGATTTTTCTGACACGAGACAACAAAAACAGTGCCTACAAATTCCAGGAGTTGGTTCTATGAGTTATCAATCATAGTTTTTAATGGACACGAAGTCAAAAGTGACCATGCCTGGCCTTGTAGCAAGATTCAAAATGTTGGCCAAATATTGTCATAAAACATTCAGGTGTTAGCTGGCTGGTGGCTCATGCCTGAAACCTCGCTACTCAGGAGGCTTAGATCTGAGGATTGAGGTTCAAAGCCAGACTGGGCAGGCAATTCCGTAGACTCATCTCAAATTAAGCACCAAAGACCTGGAAAAGGAGGTGTGACTCAAGTGGTAGAACATTAACCTTGAGCAAAAACCTCAGGAACAGCAAGCTGGCTCAGAGTTCAAGCTGTAACATACCAAAAAAATCAATCAAACAAACAAAAAGAACTGATATACTCAACAATCTTGTTAAGGGAGGTTTTCAGAAAACAGAAGGCAGACAAGAGCTAGGTAACAGAATTGCTAATACAGAGTAAGGGCCAATTCCTAAGAATTAAATCTCAATGTATCCTGGGTTTAGGTTAACATACAAGGTCTCTAATGATTAGATGTTAATTAGGTTACTTACAGAGGCTTTAATACTTTGGCCATAAAATATATCCATTTCAAACAGGTGTTACTTCATACAAATAACACCTTATATGAAGCATGTCTATGTGGGAATCTATACGATTGGATTCCTGTTATGTTTACAATAAACAATCTTATGCCAGGTATACCCCGCTGTGAATGACAACTTTCTTGTTAGCAATACCCTGGGTTTTTGGTTAAAGGATATTATCCTTAGAATATTTGTTTATAAGGATATTTAACTAGTCATCTTTTCTCTTCCCTAGAAGTATCCTCTTACAATGGAAACGAATGAATTGGAAACCTTTTGTTTATTTCCCAGATGGCAAAATCCAGTGGGTTGAAATCCAGCCAAGTTCTTCCTTTCTGAAATCTGAATTCATTTTGTAATTACTTAAGAACAGAATCAGATAAACTTTAAGGAATTTTGTTTGTCTCATATTCATTTACCTAGTAAATGTATCTCACATCAAATTTTAATAGGTAAAACAGTTCAAGCATTGGTGGCTCATGCCTGTAATCCTAGCTATTTAAGAAGCTGAGGTCTGAGGATCATGGTTTGAAGCCAGCCAGGACACAAAAGTCCATGAGACTCTTACCTCTAATCAAACTCTAGAAAATCACAAGTGGCTCCATGGCCCAAAGTGGTAGAGCACTAGCCTTGAGCAAAAGAGCTCAGGGACAGTGCTCAGACCCTGAGTTCGAGCACCACGACTCACACAAAAAAAGGAAAGGAAAGAAAAGAGGAACGAGAGAGGGAACGAAAGTGGGAAGGAAAAGGGGAAGGGAAGGGAAGGGACGGGAAGGGAAGGAAAGGAAAGGAAAGAAGGAAAGGAAAGGAAAGGAAAGGAAAGGAAAGGAAAGGAAAGGAAAGGAAAGGAAAAGAAAGGAAAGGAAAGGAAAGGAAAGGAAAGGAAAGGAAAGGAAAGGAAAGGAAAGGAAAGGAAAGGAAAGGAAAGGAAAGGAAAGGAAAGGAAAGGAAAGGAAAGGAAAGGAAAGGAAAGGAAAGGAAAGGAAAGGAAAGGAAAGGAAAGGAAAGGAAAGGAAATCACTGGCCTTGAGCAAAAGAGCTCAGGGACAGTACTCAGATCCTGAGTTCAATCACCATGAGTCACACATACAAAAAGAAGAAGAAGGAAAGGAAAGGAAGGAAGGAAGGAAGGAAGGAAAAAGTAAGGAAAGAAAAAACTTACACATGATACTTAAAAACGTGCTCTTTACTATCTGGCATAAGGGAGATGGGACAAATTGATATAATCTGGGCAGTTTTTGTGAGCTTTCCTCTTTGAATTTAACTTATTCTCTCAGTGTGATATAATAAGGATGCATTATGCTAGGGGATGATATCCTGTCTTATAAAATCAAAGCATACTCACCCAAAATGCAAAATAGGAGTAAACGTAATAGAGTAAGTCACATGTACTAATGTTAGTAAATAGAATAAATAGAGTAAGCGTACGTAAAAGTAGTAGAGTAAGTAATATTTACTAATGTTAGTAAATATCCTTTAATGATATATATTCTCTCTTGAATGGGATCAACTTAATTTATCATTAATAAATTCATGACCCATTATCAAATTCAGAAATCTCTCTTAGCAACATCTCATACCACCTGGAAATATTTTGTAAAGAAATTGTTATATCTCAACCATAGCTTCTCATGAACAGTTTCATATCAAACTAAATGTCAGTAGATTTCCTTCCAGTTTAGTTTTTGCTCATAGTTAATGAATAAGCAAGAATTAGATATCTTGCATATAAATAATACAAAAGAAAAGAAAACTGAGCAATATTAGGACTATGAGTCTGTTGGCTTTGTGTCTTCCACTTGATGGGCTTTGATACACTAACTACTATGAAAATTTACTTTTTAAAAAAGAATCCATGGGCATTTAGAGCTATAACATCAGTGCAGAGAAATTACACATGGTAGGAGCATACAGCTTCTCTGAGACTTTTGACAAAATATGTGAGCAATGGTACATGCCATATAAATCTATTTTTATTTCATATTTATTTATATTTATAGTGTATTTATTATATCATAATATTTATATATTTATTGCTGATACCATGGTTTAAACTCAAGGTCTTGTGCTTGCTTAGCTTGTTTTCTTTGCTGGCATTTTACTACTTGAACATGTCTCCAGTCCTGCTTTTTGCTGTCTATTTCAGAGATAGATTCCCAAGTACTTTTCTGCCTGGGCTGGCTTTGAACAGTGTTCCTCTGAATCTGAGCCTCCTGAGTAGCTAAGCTTATAGGCATAAGCCAACTCTATTAAGCCACCTCTGTTTTGGAGATTTCATGACAGTTCAAATGTAACTATAGGCTTAAAGAGAAAGATATACAGGATAGACTATTATATATTTTTGAAAAGCAATTAAATTATAATCAAATCCACGTCCTTGAATATAGATGATATAGATTTTAAGAAAAAAGTTTGAAACTACTAATTTGCCAATCTTAATGAGCTTTTATTTATTTATTATTGTCTAATCTATTATTGAAAATAGCTCTAAAAAAATCTTATGTTCTACCCGTATTAGTAACATCTCAATGTGGAAACAGCTTTTGCTTGAAGTACAATTGAATCTCAATGTGGATGGTACTCAGGAGTTTGTAGAGGAGCCTCTGCTGGCCTCCTAAAGATGTGCCTACTGCCATCAGAGTACTGGCTGCCAACCTTCTGCCTTTCAAGTCCAGCAGATGAGGGATTCTAAGAAACATCACTTCTTGCCTGTGAAACACACTAGGCATAAAAAGAGGGTTACTACAGGCCAAGGATGGATACTATAGCTTACTATCTCACTATCTGGTACATTGAAATTTTATTTAAAGCATCTGTACACAATCTTTGTATGTTAACATTCATGTATTTACCTCAAAGATATGAATTATATCTTCTTTATATAAAAATTAGCCACTTTAAAGTATAGACTGAAGGAAATTCAAAATGGATTTGTCTCATAGTTGAAAGTAATCATGTCAAGAAGACATAACCTTTTGATACTTATATTTATCATTTTAGTCACAAATGTTGCAGAATACTCTGAATTTTGCTTTGTGTTTTGATAAGCAAGAACTGTGGTTTATCATTCTTCAGTGTCACAAGCATGACTAGAAGACAATAATGGTTGGGATAAATTTGTGATCTTTTCTTCATTAGAAAAAAGGTTTTAAGAATCAACATATAAGTATGTATTTACTTCAGTTAACAATACTATTTTTAAGTGTTTAATATTTATTTGAAATCATTCCAGGGAACCATATGGAAGGGGCTAATAATATTCCTCTTCCTACTACTCGTCTTCCTCCTCCTCCTCTTCCTCGTCCTCCTCCTCCTCCTTGTCCTCCTCTTCATCCTCCTCCTTCTCCTCCTTCACGAGTCCTGGGCTTGAACTCTGTATGGGCACTGTCCCTGAGCTGCTTTTGCTCAAGGCTAGCAGTATACCACCTGAGGCACAGCACTACTTCTGGCTTTTTCTGTTTATGTGCTACTGAGGAATCAAACCCAGCGCTTCATACATGCTAGATAAACACTCTACCACTAGGCCACATTTCCAGCCCAACAATACTATTTTTAAATTAAGGATCTGTAGGAAACAAATTGGTAGTTTGCCAATTTGTTTTTCACATGAATGGTTTATACTGGATATATTTATGAGTTATTGAATTATCAAGTCCTTTTATGTGTAAAATTGTTTGAAATGATGCTATATATCAGACATTCATATCTAAATTTTATGAGGAAGAAATATGGAGGCTAACATCACAGATAGTCAGTGATATTATCTAGGAATTTGATCTAGGTGGCTCCTGTTAACCAATTGCAATTGAAGGTAATATTATAGAACTAGTGGGAACTATATATATATTTTTTTATTTCAGTATACTAAAAGCCAAAGAGCTGAAGTATCTTGCCTTTGACTATATTGTGAACTACAGAGCTGGAATTATAAGGTACAATAGCAAGGCTACGTTAAGCAAGGTTGTAGCAAACGTGAATCTCAGTGGATTTAATATAGAAAACTGTGATTTATTCTTTCATAATGGCTACTAGGTATTCAGAACACCCTGAGAAATGTATTCTACTTCCCTTACTGCCTTAGAATGGAAGTGACACATTAAATTCCTTTACAAAGAATGAAAACAAATGATCTCAACCTCACTTTCAGAATGTGTGCAGGAATGTAGTCTTCTTACAGATGTCCCTGTCAGAATGAGTCCTTATACTCAGCCACTTACTCTTATCGTGACACTTACCTGTGTCTCAACTTAGATACTGTGAACTTTGAATCTGGTCTGATGTTATTCAAAGAAAATTTGTATCCCTAAGAACTGTTTATTCTTAGCTTTCCTTGCTTTAAAAATATTAACTTAAATATTAAAAAATATTATTATTCTTATAATGGATGGGATTTGGGATATTTTCTTTATCATACTCAATATTAGACAACAATAAACCCTTATTCAAAATTGATGGAAAAACTCATTAGGCCTCAAGAAAGAATTTAGGTTTCAGATTTATTTCTTCAGGTTTTATAGTGAAAATGGGCACTCTGAACATTTCATATCCCTACTTTCTCTTGAAAAATGTCATTCTATAGCTCCAACTACATTTTCTTAGGTGAAATAGCTACAAAAAATATCATTGTAAAACAGAGGAAAATTAAGCCAAGAAATGATGTTTTTATAGTACTCTGAACAAAAGCCATGGTATATAAATGAGAGACATACACTTCATATTTATCATATTCATATAATATATAATGATGCAAAAATTCTAAAATTAAGTAATATTTTAATAAAATATGTAAACCTCACTCTACACTGACACCAAAGGACAATAAAATATGGTAGAACAATTTAATATCACCAAACAAGTTGTGCCATGAAGATTTTACTCTGCAGCCATGTGCCCATATCAAAGGCCTGGCTCATAGCCTCTGGGAGCTTTGGAAAGCTCTATCTTTGTACAGAGAATTTGGGACAAACCAGAGGCTTTATACTAAGGATGACACGTGTGAATGTTTTTGTTATCCTAGGATGCTGACCATAGTATGTAAGTTTACTTCAATGAAGACAGGAGGTTATAGGGACTGAGTCTCATAGCTGATTCATGCCTCCATGAGCAGCCCCCAGTAAAAACCCTGATGTTAACACTCTTGTGAGTTTCTCTGGTTGGTACCAAACCTTGTCTCATACTGTTGCTGGGGGAATTAACTTCTGTCTGCTTCTACTATATTAGTCGAGAATAACTCAAAGTTTGCTCATGGACTTTGCTGTCGGGTTTGTTTTTAATGCCTTTGCTTCAGTTTTCACTGCAATAAATGGCACTGCTTTACCCAGGTCTTCAAGTCTTTCCAGTGAATTACTAAAAAGGAGGGAGTTCTTAAGTCCTTTAAAGCTCAAAGTGACTAAAAGTTCATAAATAAACTATTTTCTAAACAAATTATGAGACCAAGTATCATAATAATATTTCAAGTATTTGTTAGGCACTTTTGAATGAATATCCTTTTTTCTTTTTTCTCTAAAGACAAAGAATCCAGCATCGTTTTAATCTGTAGAAGTCTTAAAAGCTTTGTGCATAAGGGTATGAGTTTTAACCTAATCTTAACAGAGCTCAGGAGAGAATAGAGCAATGCTTGAAAGCTGCAATCCAGACAACAGTGTAATGAGAAGAAATGAGTTGAAATGTGACTATGAGGTAAGTAAAAAGTTAGTCCTAACAATGTAGATTGGGGCCAAGTTGAAGAGGTTTTTTATTTTTCTGTTGTTTTCCATGAGATCAACAGATACACTTTCAGTAAATTTCAGTTAATCAGATTTGTGAAAGTTTCTGTATGAAGACAATTCCCTATAGGGATCTCTGTATGCTGCTAAATTCTAATCAAAATCTTACTGTTAGAAAAAGCACCTGTAATAAGGATATTGCAGTATTCCACACATATTCTCTCATTGTGACGTCCTTATCAAATTAACACAATACAGAACTGCAAAACTGATTTGTCTCCAGCCAGAAGTTGTTTTCTCCACCTACCATCTAAGAATCCAGCTATGTTCTCTTGGATTATTGTAAATCACAGTAGTAAAGGTTTCACAATCACAATCATAATTTGAGTAATGAAATATGATGCAAATCCACTTCTGTCCCAGTTTCCCTGTGTTTTCCATGGCTCTAAAGCTTCCAGAATGACTGTTGTCAGAAAGATGCACTGGCATTTATGTTATTGATCACAGAGAACCTGAGTGCATACTGGTTTCTTTGGAAGTTATTTTTGAGGGATGAGGGTTAGAATGGGTGGAATTCATATGTGTCAGGTTGAGGTAAATATTTAGATTACACAAGAACATGAGGACCTCATGTAGGGTTTCAAAGGTTATAGCTTCATGATGACCACCTCACATTTTCACTTGCACCAGCTTGGCCACTGCCTTTTCCCCACTGCTATATAAAGATAATATATGAAAGATATGCACTGATTTTAGTTTGTATTGTTTGTTTGTGTTTCTTCTTTCAAATGTGGAAAATAAAGGCAATCTATACTTGATGCTCCTTAATTTGATTCACTTCAAAATTCAGGTGTATTGGCCATATTGTAGTACTAATTTTCTCACAACTATAGGCTATCTTTCACATTTATGAACGTATCATCTGTATTTATATTATGTGAACATTTATTCCATTTGCTTCTTACTATTTAGTAGACATGAGCTTGCAATACACTAAAATTAGACCTCTTATTTATTTCCTTTTCCTTAAAATTATATTCTTTCATATATTTCCTATCTCAATGTCATCAGTGTCCACGGTGATTTTTAAGTCAGAATCTGCAATCATTATGACTTTTCCCACTTCTTCATAAGTCCATTTAGCCACCATGTTCCAGATAATTTACTGCCAGAAACTTCATTATCCTATGCTCATTTTTTCCTGTTTTCCTATATATAAACAGCAGCATTAGTTTAGGCAACTATTCTTGTCTGATTCCTGTTTCTTAATTTGTATTTTTCATTTTGAAAATATATCATGAAATGTTATAACAGATGCTTAGAGTATAGAGCAAGAGACATAAAAAGGTCAAGGTAAATCTTGTTTCCCTATGCTGCTAATCCTAGAGGAGTCTTCTATTGAGGAAAACGAACTGGAGCTATAGAACTGGAGTTCTATTGATATGTTAGGCTGAGCACCTGGGTGGAGATGTTGAATTGATGACTGACCCATAAATTGGATTTAAGGATACAGATTTTGGATGTCACCTGGTTAGTAGTGATATCAAAAAGCCAAAAGTTTGGATAAGGTCAAAAGGAACTGAGTCTAAGTAGAAAAGGTAGCTGTCTGTAGACTAATAAGTAGAAATTTCCAATTATTTAGGGGATGAGATAAAGGGGACAAGGGAAGTATAATGTAGGTGAAGGTCAGCTACAGGGAAGTGTAGTTGTAGATGTGGGAGGGAAGGGATGGTAGGGGAAAAACAAAGGAGGAGGCAACAATGCTTGATAAGAAATGTACTCATTACCTGGCTCATGTAACTGAAACCCCTCTGTACAATATTTTCACAATAAAAAATTATTAAAAAAAGAATAATTGAGGTGATTAAGCAGGAGCTTCCAGAGATGTGTGGTGTTGGAAACCAAGTGATAGGCTCTGTGAACTGATGGTGAAGGGGAAATACATGAGAACTATTAGCAACTTGAAGCTTATTGGTGACTTTCCAATTCTACTAAAACATTGGGGCAAAAATCAATTATAAACAGTGTCTAAAAAGAATTAGATAATACATTGAGAAGGAAGAGTATAAATGAGGTGTATAAGGAAGAGTATATAAGTGAGCAGAGAATTGGGATGGTTTTCTAAAAAGAGAAGTACACTCAAAGGGTTTTTGAGATGAGAGGTGTTTCATGCTACTGAGCAAGAGAAAATTGATGGTACAGGAAAGGAAGAAGAGAGGGAGCAGAGTAATGTTCTTGAATAAGCAAGAGGGGATTGGATCTGATACATGAGTGGAAGGACTGGATTTATCTAAGATCATGGAGATTTCCTGAATGCACAGAAGAGGAGGCCGAGTGCATAGCTCAGATGTGGACAGATGAGATGTGATGAGAGCTTGTGAAGTTTTCTTCCTGTTGATGCAATTCTCACTGAGAAATGAAGGTAGCTCAGTGGTATAGCACTTGCTTTGCATGCATAAGGCCCTGGGTTCGATTCCTTAGCACCACATAAGCAAAAAGAAAAAAGCCTGAAGTGGTGCTGTGGCTCAAGTGGTAGAGTGCTAGCCTTGAGCTGAAGAACTGAGGGACAGCGCCCAGGCCCAGAGTTAAAGGCCCACGACCGGACCCAAAAAAATAAAAGAAATGCAAACCAAGGTCATGATCTGGAAGTGAGGAACTGAAAACTTTGGGAGGTAATTTTCTTTTTCTCATGTCTTAAAGAAATTTATATAAGCCTATGAACTGGGTACCTGTAGCTCACATCTGTAATCTTAGCTACTCAGGAGGCTGAGATCTGAGAATCATGGTTCAAAGCCAGCCTAGGCAGGAAAATCTGTGAGATTTTTATATCCAGTTAACCACCAAAAGCCAGAATTGAAGCTGTGGATCAAGTGGTAGAACACAAGCCTTGAATGAAAAAGGTAAAGGACAACACCCAGGTCCTGAGTTCAACCTTTGGGACTAGTACATGTGCACACATGTACGATTGTGTGCACACATGCCACCACACCCACACATGGCTACTTGAATAAAAATAAAACAATTTATTCAAGAAGTTGGAGATTTAAAAGATAAAAAAGGATACATAAACCTTCAGCTAAGCTGACTAAAGGAAGGCGGGAACAGGCTCAAATGAATAAAATTGTTGGTGGGAGTGTAAACTTGTTCAACCACTTTGGAAAGTAATATGCATGTTCCTCAAAAGACTCCACATAGAGCTCCCCTATGACCCAGCAATCCTACTTTTGGGCATTTACCCAAATGCTCACAAACCAGTCCACACTAAATCTACCAGCACGACTATGTTTATTGCAGCCTTATTTACCATAGCTAAGATATGGAACCAACCCTATGCCCCTCAGTAGATGAATGGATCCAGAAAATGTGGTATGTATACACAATGGAATACTATGCCTCCATAAGAAAGAATGACATTGTCTCATTTGTTAGGAAATAGAAAGACTTGGAAAAAATTATATTAAGTGAAGTAAGCCAGACCCAAAGAAACATAGGTCCCATGGTTTTCTCTATTTTCAATTCCTAGTGTATGTCTGAGTCAAACAGAAAAGATCAGATAGGTTGCTGTTAGCGAAATGAACTCTAAGATAGGTATTCAAATGTATTTTTTTCTTTCATGCAATTGTTTCTAACACATTTATAAGATGATTTCTTTGTTGTTTTGTATGTCCCTTCCCCACGGTATAATATCTGCTTTCACTGTATTTGATATTGTTATAATTTGTGGAGGGGAAGGGAAAAAACAAATCATTTAAATAGGGATACAGGAGGAACCATTGCAACAATGAGACATACAAGTTGTTATGTTGAAAATGAACTTTACAACTTCGGTGGGTGGGAGCGGGGAGAGTGGGGAGGATTGGGTGAGGGGGGTGAGGGGAGGATGGGAAAGGATGGGAAGGGGAAACAAAGGAGAAGGTTACGATGCTTGATAAGAAATGTACTCATTGGGGCTGGGAAGGTGGCTCAGTGGTAGAGCACTTGCCTTGCATGCCTGAGGCCCTGGATTTGATTCCTCAGCACCACATAAACAAAAAGAAAAAATCTGGAAGTGGCGCTGTGGCTCAAGTGGTAGAGCATTAGCCTTGAGCTGAAGAGCTGAGGGACAGCGCCGTGGCCCAGAGTTCAGGCCCCATGACCGGACCCCCCCCAAAAAAAAAGAAAGAAAAAAGAAATGTTCTCATTATCTTGCCCATGTAATTGTAAGCCCTCTCAACAGTATTTTCACAATAAAAAAGAACAAAAAAAACAAAAAAGGATAACACACACATCAATGAAATAATGAGCATAATGGGCTGGGAAGGTGGCTCAGTGGTAGAGCGTCTTGCCTTGCATACCTGAGACCCTGGGTTTGATTCCTTAGCACCACATAAGCAAAAGGAAAAAAGCCGGAAGTGGCACTGTGGCTCAAGTGGTAGGGCGCTAGCCTTGAGCTGAAGAGCTGAAGGACAGTGCCCAGGCCTAGAGTTCAGGCCTCATGACTGGACCCAAAAAAACCCAAAAATAATAAAGAAAAGAAATAATGAGGATAGTGAGGGAATATTTGAAAGCTTATATTCAAGTAAACTGGACAATCCCAAAGGAAGACACACATTTCTAGAGGTACTTGAACTACCAAAATTCAAACAAGAAAATATAAATCACTTAAATAGATCTATAAGGAATGAGAATGAAGCAGTAATAAAATTCTCCTGACCACAAAACGTCTAGGATCATATAATTCAGTGCTGAATTTGACCAGACCTTTAAAGAAAAACAAGCATAAATACTCAAAATTTTCCATGAGTAGAGGGGAAAAAATACTTTTAAACTTGCCACGCCTACTCCGGTGGAGTCTGCTTAGCATGGAACACCTGCTTTCAGACCTGAGAATGGGGCTTCACAGAAGCCTACCTCTGAGAATGGGACTTCACCGAAGTCTACCCTCAGAGAATGGGGCTTCAAAGAGGCCTACCTCTCAGAATGGGACTTCACCGAAGTCTACCTCAGAGAATGGGGCTTCAAAGAGGCCTATCTCTGAGAATGGGACTTCACTGAAGTCTACCTCAAAGAATGGGGCTTCAAAGAGGCCTACCTCCTGGAAAGGCTGGCAAGCCCCTGGGAAAGATGTCTTTCTGTTTCTGTTTTTCTTTTCTTCGCTGTATAGGAGTGCCTATTAATCTTTTACTGTTCTTGCTGCTTGTTCTACTTACTCATGCTCAACGTTCCCTTATTCAAGGCTCTTTCTTGGAAGTGTTGATGATTCCAACATCTGATGAGTGTCCTGAGATTATGACTAACTCACCAGACTTAAGTGCTACCCTAAAAACCCCTCTTAAGGAGGGTATTAGACAAGTCATAAGTAAATATAAAAGTATTGGGGGTTTCATGACGTCACTTCAGCAGAAGGAATTGTTTGTAAGAAATTTACAAGAAGCTGTAGGCACGGCTAGAGCAAAAAGAATGTATGGCTATTGGAGACTTCCTTTTAATCTTAAAGCATATACAATAGACTCATATAGATACCCTGTAGATAAAAAAGATGCAGAGGGATATTTGGACCAAAAGCTAAAAAAGATCCCTAAAAGGTTGATAGATGAAAGGTGACAATGGCTTATCAGAGGAAAATGGTGGGATCCTCCATTATCTAGAGGACCCCAAAGACTTCCCCCAGATCCATAGCCTTTTACAGGTGTGTATGATAAGGATGGCAACCGTTGGGAAAACTACTTAGGAGAAAGAAATTCCTATTACTCTCTTTCATTTACTGAGAGACTTGCTAGATCTAGGCCTCCTTGGTGCTTACTATCAAAGAAGGAATAAGAAAGATCTTATGAGACAGTTAAGGCCACTATGGAAAAGAGTAAATGATTATGTGAAAGGGTTATAGAAAAGACACTATGAACTTAAATTTGATATATGGCCAGATTTAACTAAGTATACTGAATATCATGATTTTGGCCACAAATTGGGGACCCTCTAAAGAATGACAAAGGATCACAATTGCTTAGAAAAGATTTGAAACGCATGAAGTACAAAACTAAACAAAAGTAACAATAAAGTACTAGAGTTCATTCCTTTCTGTCCAGCACCTGGCACATATGCTCTGGTTAATGGTTAATAGATGATAAACATCGAAACCAATTGTATTTCTTAAAAGTAGAGCTAAAGCCGAAAATAAGTGCCTATCGTCATAGCTCCTCATCCAAAAAACAAGATCAGGTGACCAGCTGGTGACCACCCAAGAATGAAGCCTTGCAGCAAGATTGTGTAACCTTTTGCCCTTTCTCATGGAGACTTTTGCTATAAAAGCTTGTTATCCTCTGCAATAAATCGCACTCAGCATTCACTCCTCTTGTGTGTGAGTTGTGTTTGCCATCTCCCCACCTGTTCCAGTTACCTCCACTAGGTATCCTCTGTCATCCCGACAGAGCCGGTCCGCGGCACAAACTCATCATATGAAGCCAGTATTCCACTTATTCTAAAACTAGACAGAATACAACAAAAAGAGATTTATAGACCAATCTCTATGATGAACATAGATGTAGAAATTCCCAAAAAAATTGTTGCACGCCAAATGCAATACATCAAAAAGATTATATCCTATGACCAAATTGCTATATTCTAGATACTCAAGGTTAGTGGATCAACAAACTTACATCAATAAATGCAATATCACATATGAACAGACTCAAGGAATCCTATTATCATCTTAATTCAGGCAGAAATATCCTTTGACAAAAATTCAACATCTTTTCATGACAAAAGCTCTGGAGAAACTATGAGTTTAGGCAATGTTCCTCAATATAATAAATGCTATATTTGACAAGCCTATATTGTCAACGTCATAGTAAATGAAGGCAGAACTGAAATAATTTTTTCTAAAGTCAAGAACAATACAAGACATTCAGTCTATTCCCTTTATTTCTATTCACAATAGCACTGGAATCCTAGCCATAGCAACAATGCACAAGAAGAAACAAAAGGGATTTAAATAGGGAAGGAAGAAATAAAGTATTGTTATTTTCAGATGATACGATTCTATACTTAAAGCACCTTAAAGTTCCACCTCTTTTGTAATATAGCAGAATATAAAGTCAGCATTAAAAAACCAATAACTATTCTGTACATCAACAGAAAAATAGGAGAATAATTCCATTTCCCAATAGTTTCAATTTTTTCTATGAATAAATTTAACAAAGGTGAAAGATTTCTATACTTAAAAGCATGAAACATTGAAGAAGAAATTTTAAAAAGACACTAGAAGATAGAAAGGCATCCCTTGTTGCTGAATATACAGAGTTAATATAAAGAAAATGGCTATATTAAGGAAAGCAATGTTTGCAGATAATGAAATTCCTACCAAAATCTCAATATCATTACTCACAGAAACAGAAAAAAAATCAATACTACAAATATAGCAAATATCCAATGCAATCCTGAACAAAACTAAAACAATGTTGAAGGTATCATGATACCTCACTTCAAATTATATTACAAAGCCATAGGAACAAAAATAGCAATCAACTGGCCCCAAAATAGACATGAAGATTACTGAATAGAATGCCCAGAAATGCTGCTACCACAATCTGATTTCTGACAAAGGATCTCAAAGCTTGTATCAGAGAAAAGACAGACTTTTCAAGAAATGGTGCTGGAAAAACTAGCTTTCTTCATGCAGCAGACTGAAACCAGATCTCTTTCCCTCTCTCTCTCCCCTCCTCTCTCTCTTTCTCTCTCTCTCCTAACGTCAATTAAAAGTGAATCAAGAATTTTAATGTAAGACCTGAAACTTTGAAACTACTAGTCGTAGTCAAAATACTGGAATGCATTGGCATAGGTAGTGACTTCCTGATTAGAAATTCAATAGCTCAACAAATAAGGGCAAGTATTGACAAATAAAATTATATTAAACTAAAAAGCTTTTACACAACAATGTCTCTAAAGGCTAAAGGGACAACCTACTGTATGGGAGAAAATCTAAAGCAATTATTCATCTGACGAAGAATATACATAATACAGAATATACAGTATATACATAAAACTCAAAACACTGAACTCTTCAAGAACAAAAATGGGCAAAAGTGCTGAACAGATCATTCTTGGGGTAAGAAGAACAAACGACCAATAAATACATAAAGAAATGCATAACGTCCCTGGCCATAAAGAAATGCAAATCAAAATGACAGAGATTTCATCCCACTCCAGCCAATATGGCTAGAGCAGAAACAACATCACAGAGCATATGAGGATGCCAAGAGAAAAGAGTCCTGTTTGTAGGAATGCAAATTAGTGCAACTACTATGTAAATAAGCCTAAATTGATTTCCTCAAAAAAAATAGTACTGTATGCTGCAACCATGTCATGATTGGGTATTTTATTTATTAAATATTGTTAGTGGGAGTAGGTATTGAATTTAGAGCCTTGAACTTGCTAGGCTGGTGCTCTCCCACTGGAGCCACACCTCCAGCTCTGCTTTATGCTGGGCCACACCTCCAGCTCTGCTTTATGCTGGTCATTTTCAAGATGGAGTCTAGCAAACTTTCTTAGGCAGGTTGTCTTTGAACTGTGATCCTCCATATCTTAGCCTCCTGAGTAAGATTAAATGTATAAGTTATCATCATTTGGCTCACAGTTAGGCATCTATCTGAAGGAATGAAAGTCATAAAACAATAAATGTACTTATATATCCATGTTCATTACAATACTTTTCTTAATAGCCAAACCTGAGAAAAACCCAGATGCCCTATAACTGATGAGTGACTCCAAATATGTGCTCTATATATACAATAGGCAAGGAAAAGAACCACATGGTCATCACAATATATGGGGGAAAACATTTGACAAGATCCAACACCGCTTTATGATGAAAGCTCTGGAGAGTCCAGGAATATATGGGACATTCGTCAATATAATATAGGCATACATAACATAGACAAACCTACAGCCAGCATGTATTTAATGGTGAAAAGTTAAAACCATTCCCTCTAAAATCAAGAATGAGAGAAGGATGTTCACTCTCTCCACTCCTCTGCAATATAGTACTGGAATTTCTAGTTAGAGCAATAAGGCAGGAGACAAACATAAAGCGGATCCATATAGGGAAAGAAGAAATAAAACTCTCTCATTTTGCAGATAACATGATCCTGTATTTAAAGAGCCCCATGGATTCCTTTCCTAAGTTACTTTGGCTGAGTTAGCAGGGTATAAAATTAACCCCAAGCTGGGCACTGGTGGCTTATGCCCGGCATCCTAACCACTCAGAAGGCTGAGATCTGAGGATTGTGGTTCAAAGCCAGCATAGGCAGGAAAGTCCGTGAGGCTCTTATCTCCAATTAAGCACCAGAAAACCCAAAGTGTCATTGTTGCTCAAAAGTTAGAGCACTTACCTTGAGCTGAAGAGTGCTGGGACAGAGCCCAAGCCCAGAGTTCAAGCCACATCGCCAACAAAGGAAGAAAGGAAGAAAGAAAGAAAGAAAGAAAGAAAGAAAGAAAGAAAGAAAGAAAGAAAGAAAGAAAGAAAGAAAGAAAGAAAGAAAGAAAGAAGAAAGAAAGAAAGAAAGAAAGAAGAAAGAAAGAAAGAAAGAAAGAAAGAAAGAAAGAAAGAAAGAAAGAAAGAAAGAAAGAAAGAAAGAAAGAAAGAAAGAAAGAAAGAAAGAAGGAAGGAAGGAAGGAAGGAAGGAAGGAAGGAAGGAAGAGAGAAAGGAAGGAAGGAAGAAAGAAACCCCCCAAAATCAGTAGCTTTTCTGTATGCCAATAAGGAGAAGAGTGAATCTGAAATCAGGAAAGAAAGTCCTTTTGTAATAGCCTCAAAAAACACTTTGGAATTACCAAAGAGATGAAGGACCTCTGTGATTAAAACGTTAGAAACAGGTTTAAGGAAGTAGAAAAACCTCCCATTCTCCTGGATTGGAAGGTTTAACCATGAAAATAGCAATATTGCCCAAAGCTATCTACAAATTCAATTCAATACCCATCAATATCCAACAAAATTCTTCAGTGATATAGAACAAACAATCCACAAACTAATCTGGAATATTGGAAGACCCTGAATAGCACAACCAATCCTTAGTAGGAAGATCAGTGCTGGAGGAATATCAGTACCAGGAGGAATATCAGTACCAAGCTTTAATCTCAATTAAAAAGCTATAGAAATTAAAACAAACCAAAACAACTTGGTACAGGCTCAAAATAGGACAGAGGACCAATGGACTAAAATAGAAGAACCAGAAATGAATTTACAGACCCATAGCCACCTTATATTTGATAAGGGAGCCAAAGGATGGCAAAAAGGACAGCCTCTTCAAAATTGATGCTGGCAGAATTGGCTACCCAGTACTTGTGCAGAAAACTGAATTTAGATCCTTATATATCAACCTGCACCAGAATCAACTCCAAATGGATGAAAGACTTTAATGTAAGATCAGATACCCTGATAATATTACAGGAAGATATAGGGGACACGTTAGGGGGTAGTACAGTTCAAAACTTACTAAGTAATGATCCAGAATCAGAACAAATCAAAGACTAGGTAAATGGGATTGCATACAACTGAAGAGTTTCTGCCTGGCAAAACACATGCTTTAACAATTGCTGGTGGGGATGTGGCCAAAAGGGAACATTACTACACTGTGGTTAGGAATGCAAACTGGTTTAACTACTCTGGAAAGCAATATGGAGGTTCTTTAATAGACTAAACATATAACTTCCCTATGACCCAGCAATTTCACTCCTGGGTATGTATCTAATTGTCTAAAATCAGGCTATACAAAATGCCACCAGCATGACCATGTTCAATGCATCATTGATTACCATACACAAGACATGGAATCAGTTCAGATGTCCCTCAATGAATGAATGGATCAAGAAAATGTGGCCAGGCACTGGTGGCTCATGCCTGTAATCCTAGCTACTCAGGAGGCTGAGATCTGAGGATCGTGGTTCAAAGCCAGCCTGGGCAGGCAAGTCCAATATACCACTAGGAAAAAAATGGAAGTGGTGTTGTGGCTCAAGCCGTAGTGCATTCGCCTTGAGCTGAAGAGCACCAGGACAGGGCCCAAGCCCAGAGTTCAAGCCCCACGATGAGAAAGGAAAAAGAAAATATTGTATGTAACAATGCTCAACAAGAAATATACTCATTGCCTTACTCATGTAACTGTAACCACTCTGTATAGCATCTTTAGAATAGAACAAAACTGTTTTTCCAAAAGAAAGAAAATGTGATATGTATACACAGTGTAATTCTATGCTTCCATTGGAGAGCATTACATTCCCTTGTTCATAAGGAAACGAAAAACTTGGAAAAAAATTATAGTAAGTGAAGTAAGACAGGCCCAAAGAAATACAAGCTGCATAATTTCCCTCATTTGTAATAATTAAAATGTGCCTATAAATCTACAAAAAATTCCAATGGATAGTAAAAGACAAATAACTACACTTGGACATAATGAATTAAACAGAAGTCTAAACAGTCATACAGTGAGACCAAAGGAGTATATCCTTAATAGAGGGCTCATTAGGTATGTACATATGAGCATATAAAATGATATTTATAGAAATGAACTCCAAAAAATGGAAGTAAAAAGTTTTTTATTGTACTGTTTCAGTTTTTTAAAATCTTTCTTCTCTTCTCTTCTTTCTTTTTCTTTTATTTTTTTTAATTTTTATTTATTTTTTACTGTGAATATACTGTACAGAGGGGTTACAATTACATGGACAAGAAAATGAGTATATTTATTATCAAGCATTGTAGCCTCCTCCTTTGTTTCTCCTTCCGGTCCCTTCCCAACCTCCTCCCCCCCCCACCCCAGCCTTCAAGCCCCCCCAACAAAGCTGTAAAGTTCGTTTTCGACATAACGACTTGTACACCTCATTGTTGCAATGGGTCCACCTGTATCTTTATTTAAACGACTTGTTTTTCCCATTATTCTCCACAAATTAAACCGACATCAAATACAGTGAAAGCAGGGGTTATACTGTGGGGGAGGGACATACAAAGCAACAAAGAAATTATCTTATAAATGTGTTGGAAACAATCGCATGAAAGAAAAAAAACTGAATACATATCTTAGGGTTCATTTCCCTAACATCACCTTATCTGAACTTTTTTGCTTGACTCATACATATACTAGATATTGCAAATCAGGGAAAACTTGGGATTTATGTTTCTTTGGGCTTGGCTTACTTCGCTTAATATAATTTTTTCCGAGTCTTTCCATTTCCTAACAAATGGGGCTATGTCATTCTTTCTGATGGAGGCATAGAATTCCACTGTGTATACGTACCACATTTTCTTGATCCATTCATCAACTGAGGGTCATTGGGTTGGTTCCAGATCTTACTATGGTAAGTAATGCTGCAGTAAACATAGTTGTGCTGGTAGCTTTAGTGTGGTCTTGATTGTAAACATTTGGATAAATGCCCAAAGTGGGATTGCTGGGTCATAGGGGAGCTCTATGTGGATACATTTAAGTAATCTCCATACTACTTCCCAAAGTGGTTAAAAAAGTTTACACTCCCACCAACAATGCAGTAAGATTCCCTTCTGTCCAAATCCCCTCCAGCATCTGTTGTTATTAGAGTGCTTGGTTATAGACATTCTAACTGGGGTGAGGTGGTATCTCAATGTTGTTTTGATTTGCATTTCTTTTATGGCTAGAGAGTTTGAGCATTTCTTCCTGTGTCTATTGGAAATCCTTCTTTGTTCTTCAGAGGAGTGTCTCTTTAAGTCTTTAGCCCCGTTATTTATTGGACAGTTTTTTTCTTTGAGGATTTGTTGTAGGGGGATTTAATTTTTTGAGTTCCAGGTATATTTTAGATATGAGACCATTGTCCGTTGTATGGCTAGTGAAGATCTTGTCCCAATCTGAGGGCTTTCTATTGATCTTGCTTGCTATATCTTTTGCCATGCAGAAGCTCTGCAACTTCATGCAATCCCATTTGTCCAACCTTTCTTTGATTTGTTGTGTTTATGGGTCTCTATTAAGAAAATTTCGGCCTGCACCAAGGAGAACTAGGATTTCTCCTATTCCATCCTGTAATGTTTTCAGAGTGTCTGCTTTGAATCCGAGGTCTTTGATCCATTTGGAGTTGATTCTGGTGCAGGGTGATATATAAGGATCAAGCGTTAGTTTTCTAAGAGTAGTTAACCAGTTTTGCCAGCACCATTTACTGAAGAGGCTGTCTTTCTTCCATTCTATTTTTTTTAGCTCCCTTATGGAACATTAGTTGGCTATATGTCTGTAGGTTCATTTCTGGGTTTTCAATTCTATTCCATTGGTCCTGAGGTCTGTTCTTGTGCCAGTACCAAGCTGTTTTGATTACTATGGCTTTATAGTAGAGTTTGAAATTTGGTATTGATATTTCTCCAGCATTGTTCTTTCTGTTGAGGAGCCTTTTAGCTATTCGGGATATTTCATTATTCCATATGAATATTTGGATTGCCTCTTCTATTTCCTTGAAGAATGAGGTTGGAATTTTGCTAGGTATCACATTGAATTTATAGATAGCCTTGGGAATTATTGCCATTTTGACGATGTTGATCTTTTCAATCCAGGAGCGTGGGAGGTTTTGCCATTTTCTAAGTTCTGCTTTGATATCCTTTCTTCAGGTTTTTAAAATTTTCATCATAGAGCCCTTCACTTCTTTCGTTAAGCTTATTTCTAGGTATTTTATTTTTTGGGGGTTATTACAAATGGAGTTGCTTTCCTAATTACAGCCACACTTTTCTCTTTGTTGGCATACAAAAAAGTCATTGATTTTGGGGGTTTAATTTTATACCCTGCTACTTTGCCAAAGTTTTGAATCAGCTTGAGTGATTTGGGAGTGGAGTCTATGGCTTTCTTTAAATACAATTTCCTGTCATCTGCAAATAGAGAGTGTTTTACTTCTTTTCTTATTTGGATCCTCTTTATGTTTGCATCTTGTCTTATTGCTGTAGCTAGGCATTGTAATAATAGATTGAAGAGAAGTGGAAAGACTGGACATCCTTGTCCTTTTCCTGAGTTAAGAGGAAATGGCTTTAGTTTTCACCATTAATATAATGCTGGCTGTAGGTTTGTCATATACACCTTTTATTGTATTGAGGAATGTTGCATGGATTCCTAATTTTTCAAAAACCTTCATCATAAAGGGGCGCTTGATCTTGTCGAATGCTTTTTCTACATCTATTGATATAACCATGTGGTTCTTATCCTTGCTCCTGTTGATGTGATTAATTATATTAATTGATTTGCGTATATTGAACAAGCATTGCATCCCTGAAATGAATCCTGTTTTATAAGAGTGTATGATTTTTTTATGAATTGTTGATGCATCTGTTGACCTAGATTGTATCTGCAGAGTATTGACTGGGCAAATACAGACTTTGGTTGATGGTTGCCTTAAGATAGTGTTCTAGCACAAAACTGGTGTTATTTTCATCCCAAATGGGCAGAGTAAGCCGGAAAAATAAACACAAGAAAAATAGCAAGTCCGGATATCTCACTCCCACTCATGATAATCAGGGACAAAATAGATAATGAATAATCCAGAGTAGTGTTCACAAATAGCTCTATAAACACTGCTGGCCAACATGATAAATGAAAAGATTGAAAACCTACAAAGGACTCTGTATGAGCGTGATAGTGAGAGAGAGGAGGCAAACCAAGATTTATACACGAATAGCATGAGTGTGAGGAAGATACTCAAAAACTAATACACAACTTGCATGAGCAGCTTGAGAATTCTCAAAGAGAAAGGTAGGAATGGCATCGGAAGTCTAAGAACACTCAAAGAGAACTACAGGAATGATGTGAACGTGAGGAAGCTAAACAAAGTGTAATACAGGAATTTAGAGAGCAGGATGAGAATAAACAAAGATCACTAAAGGCATTCATGGAATCTATTAACAAAGAGGTGAAGGAAGTCGGGAGACCACAAACGGAATGCTGAATGGAAACCAACAGAAGGAATGGAAGTCCAAGGAAACCATAACCAATCAACTAAGTGATTTGAGAATAAACACTGAGCACCAAATTAAGGAAGTAAAGAAGTTCATACAAGATCTAAAACAAAGCTTCAACAAAGAATTTGAAGCCATCAAAGCTGACCAATTAGAAGGAAAAGAAATAAAAAACAAAGTAGAAAGTCTTGACAGCAGGTTAGACCATGCAGAAGATCGAATCTCGGGGATTGAAGATAGCCCAGATATTATAGAGAAAGAACATACAACCCTCCAAGACAAGTCCAAGAAATATGATAGATCTATCCAACACTTGGAAAACACAAGCAAAAGGAATAATCTGAGGATAATGTGTGTAGAGCAGCACCTAGAAATAGAAGTTAATGGTCTAGGAAATTTGTTTAACAGGATCCTAGCAAAGAAGTTCCCAAAAATGCAAAAAGATAGGTCTATTCAGATACAAGAAACTTTTAGAACCCCAAATAGACAAGACGAGAATAGGACACCCCACTGCAACATTATAATCCACACAGGATCAACTCAGACCAAGGAAAAGATCCTTAAATGTATCAAGGAGAAAAGATTAATCACCTATAAAGGGCAACCAATTAAAATCACCTCAGATTTCTCAGCAGAGAGAATGAGAGCAAGAAGAGCCTGAAATGATGTATGCCATGCCCTAAAAACAAACAACTATCAACCAAGAATACTGTACCCAGCTTAACTCTCCTTCATAACTGAAGGCCAAATAAAAACCTTCCATAACAAAGAAAAAAAAAAAAAGAAACAATATATCTCCACCAAACCAGTCCTACAAAAGATTCTTAAAAATGTCCTACACATAGAAAACCAGGGAGACCACAATAAAGGCCAAGAAATTGCACACAAACTGAGAATCCAAGAACCATAGGAAGAACCCAGTTTTTGCAGCCCCCAAGAAGGTGGATAACATGGCAGGAACACCCAAATACCTCTCAGTCCTTTCTATCAACATTAACGGACTTAACTTTCCAATTAAGCGACATAGACGGTCTAGTTGGATTAAAAAACAAGATCCTTGTATATGCTGCCTTCAGGAGTCACATCTTGCCCCTAAAAACAAACACATTTTCAATGTGGAAGGCTGGAACAAAATCTACCAATGAAACGGCCTCCATAATCAGGCGGGAATTGCAATCCTAATACCAGATAAAATAGACTTCAACTTAAAATTTGTGAGAAGAGATAAAGAAGGTCTCTACAGATTAATTAATGGATCTCTCCTTCAAGAGGATATTATAATTCTAAGTATCTTTTCGCCAAACAAAGGAGCACACAAATTTATCCAAGAAACACTACTTTCCCTCAAATCCCACATAGATCCAAAGACATTAATTGTTGGGGATTTTAACACACCACTCTCCCCACTAGATAGATCAACTTGGCAAAATCTCAAAAGAGAACCCGCAGGTCTAAACAACTGCATAGATCAACTAGTTTTAACAGACATCTACCGAATATTTCACCCAGCAGCATCACAATACACGTTTTTCTCAGCAGCACATGGAACATTTTCTAAAATAGACCACATTTTAGGCCACAAAGGAAGTTATACTTTGCATTCTCTCAGACCACAAGGGAATAAAGTTAGAACTCAACACCAAAAGCCACCAAATAAAGTCCGGTAACACATGGAGGCTGAACAACACACTGCTGAATCACGAGGGATTCATGGAAGAGATTAGAAAGGAAATTCAAATGTTCATGTTATTTAACAAAAATGAGCACACAAATTACCAGCTCCTCTGTGACACAGTAAAGGCAGTACTCAGAGGCAAGTTTATAGCTCTGAGTTCCTACATCAACAAATTGGAGAGATCTGAAACCAACAATTTAATGAGACATCTGAACCTCCTTGAAAAAGAGCAGGAATATAAACCCCAATCGAGTAGATGGAAAGAAATAATTAAAATTAAATTAGAATTAAATGAATTAGAATCCAAAAAAACTATAGAAAGAATCAACAAAACAAAGAGTTGGTTCTTTGAAAAAATTAACAAAATTGACACACCCTTAGCAAACTTATCAGAAAAAGAAGAGAACACACCTAAATAAATGAACTCAGAGATGAGAATGGAAACATCACCACAGAAACAACCAAGATTCAGAACATTTTAAGGGAATACTTCTCAAAACTTTATGCTAATAAGTTTCAGAATTTGGCAAAAATGGACCTTTTCCTAGCAAATATTGACATGCCAAAACTAAACCAAGATGAATTACACCATCTCAACAGGCCCATATTAAGCATTGGAATAGAAACAGCAATAAGAGCCCTCCCATCTAAGAAAAGTACAGGACCAGATGGTTTTACAGCAGAATTCTACAAGTCCTTCATTGCAGAGCCTACACCAATACTCCTCCAACTCTTCAATGAAATTGAAAGAGAAAGTTCACTACCGAACACATTCTGTCAAGCCATCATAAC
Source organism: Dipodomys merriami (assembly GCF_024711535.1). NCBI lineage: Eukaryota > Metazoa > Chordata > Mammalia > Rodentia > Heteromyidae > Dipodomys > Dipodomys merriami. The sequence goes on from NW_027206113.1 coordinate 9,310,503, forward strand.
CTTCATCCCAAAACCAGTTGGGGACTCATCAAAGAAAGAGAACTATAGACACATTTCTTTGATGAATATTGATGCCAATCTTCTTTCTTTCATTCCCTTCCGTTGTTGTATAAGATTTCTGCAACCTTCATCTTGTATATAAGCTCATCTGATTTGGGAAGGGGGAACACAGAAATAGTGGGACAATAGGAAAACCAATCTGCAGTTGGATATGAACTATACAACTTTTGGGGGGAGAGAAGTCAGAAGGTGGAAAACTGGGAGAGAATGACGGATGGGGTGACCCCGTTCGAAAGAAAATGTACTCATTACCTGAATCATACTACCCCTGTGGACATCACCTTTACAATAGAGTTTTTAAGAAAGAAAATGTATTTTATTTCTAAATAGAAGAAAGAAGAAATGGTTGGAACTGGGAACACATTAATTGAAGTAAGCCATGTTCAGAAGGACAAAGGTCAAATGTTTTCTCTCATATGTTCATGCTAGACCTAAAAAGTTAACATATACATAAACACATAAAAATGTTTGTAATTTAGGGGATTGTTGAGGAATGATATAGAGGAAAGGAAAAACAAATGTTAGCTGATGAACAATATAGAAATACAGTGCACCTGTGAAGAGAGCAGAATGAAATTCAGTGAAAGCATTTGAGTAATAGATAGTACTGGAGATAGGAGAAAATTAGAGCAAAAGAGGATAGCAATAGAGTAAATTACACACATGTAAAAGGGCATGGTGAAACCCGTTTGAATAATAACCATACACTGAAACAAGCGAATGACAATCAGGAAAAACAGGTCTTATCCAGGGTATAGGTACTAGTGGCAAGGGGAAGGGAGAAGGAAAAGGAGAGTAAATAAGATCAAACTACTCTATGCTCACGTGTGTATAATGGATAATGAAGCTTGTTGTGATTGGTTTGGGAAAGGTGGAAGGGAAAAGAGGGAGAGAGGAGGGATTGAGTCTAATGAAAGTGCATGGTATAAGTATGGACATGTCAAATTGTTCCTCTGCAACTAATTGATGCTAATAAAAATATACAAAAGGAATTGTTATGCACTAAAATGAGATTATTAATTTAAGTTAAAAAAACGATTATATTTGTTGGAAGTGTGCTATTTCAGGTAAATAAAGAGATGGCATTAAGACTACTTTCAGCGATCATTTTTATAGTTTGTTACTAGAGAAACTCTGCTGATTGTGTAGAGTACCACTATATTATAATGGGAAAAAATCAGAATCACTACAGATCTCTCTACACTGAATGCAACAAAGGCCTGGGAAAGTATGATCCGAGCCTTGAGAACCAATAACTGCCAGCGCAGACTGATTTAACCAGGAAAGCTAGCAATCACATCCAATGGAGAAACTAAAATTTGTAAAAATAAAGAAAAATAAATGGATTCATAAACAATAAGCTATCATTACAAAGAATATTAATATGGGGAACACAACCTGAAGAAAGCAATCATGAACAGAAATTCACATCAACAGATATCACTAGAAGTCTGACTTAATAAGCTCAGAAGAAAGGAAAGAAGAAAAACTTAGGAAAGCAGGAAATTGACAGGAAACACAATGCATCTCTCTATAATAATCATAAATATTAATGGGCTCAATTCATCAATAAAAAGAAAAAGAACTGCAGATTGGATCAGGAAACAAGACCTATCCACCTGTTGACTTCAGGAGACCCACCTCACAGCCAAACATAAAAACAAACTCCAAGTGAAGGGTTGGAGTAAGATCTACCATGCAAATATTCCCAGCAAGAAAGCAGGAGTAGCTATCATGATATCTGGCAAAATAAATTTTTCATTAAAATCAATACAAATAGAAAAAGAAGGATACTACATACTTATACAGGGAACATCCAAGAAGAATATATAACCATTATTAGCTTATATTACCCAAATACTGGTGCACACAAATATGTTAAGCAAATACTCTCAAACTTAAAGAATAAAATAGATCCAAATACTATAATACTGTTGTGCCCAGATCGCAGGACCCCCACCAAAAAGAACACAAGTGTCAGACTTTACAACTGTTTTAAGTTTTTATTTAGATGGGCTGCAGCTCAGGTCTCTTCCTACACTCTGACACAGCGGAGACTAGGAGGAGAGCCCTGAGATAAGGATTTTCAGGGCTTATAAAGGCTCACAACCCTATGTACCACCACGTGTTGCTCTGCTAGCTGAAACAGCAACAAATGGTCACTGCCTCATAACCATTCATTCCCCGCCCCGCCCCACCCCGCTTGACTTATGGTCCTGAGACACAATCTTGTGGCTCCTGCCCAAAATTAACTCCAACAGCACTCGATCTTGAATGAGTTCTTATATTTCTAGTCCCTCTCTGACAGTAGCCATAAACAACAATAACAATAACAATCAGCCCATTTTTCTTTTCTTGAGGCATATGCAAAATGGTTGGTTAGGATGCTTGGAGACTTCCCATGTTTCCCCTGGTCGTCCAGGGCAAAGGGGTCAGCTGGTCTGGAATGGGAGCAGTGGACCCAAGCAGCTATGCCATCTACCTTAAGGGCAGGAGGAGTAGCCAGTAGCAACATGTAAGGTCCCTTCCACCGTGGTTCCAGAGATCTCAGGTTGTGTCTTTGAACAAGCACCCAGTCCCCTGGTTTAAACGAATGGGGGGGGGGTAAGAATAGAGGCAGAATCATATAATGCTCTAAACTGGGGCCACACATTTTTGTGGACAAACTGTAGATAGACAAGTTTACATTGAAATTCAGTATCACTCAAATCAGCAAGCAATTCAGTCTGAAGGCTAGGGATAATGGGTGGAGGGTGTCCATACATTATTTCAAAAGGAGTAAAGCCAAGCTGATAGGGTGAATTTCTTACTCTAAACAGGGCAAAAGGAAGGAGCGATACCCAGTCTGCGCCAGTCTCCAAAGCCAATTTAGTTAAGGTCTCTTTTAGAGTCTGATTCATTCTTTCTACCTGCCCTGAACTCTGGGGTCTATAAGCACAGTGCGATTTCCAATCCATCTCCAGTGCTGCGGCTATTCCCTGACTTACTTTTGAGTTGAAGGCCAGTCCATTATCCTACCCGATGGTGGATGGAAAGCCATACCTGGGTAGGATTTCTTCCAGGATCTTCTTAGCCATGACGTTCACGGTCTCATGCTTTGTTGGGTAAGCTTCAACCCAACAAAAACTAGCAAATATTTATATCCAAATTTTCCATTTTTATTTTCTGTGAAGTCTACTTTCCAATACACACCTGGCCTATCTCCATGGAGGCAAGCTTCTTTTGTAACCGGTTGAGTGGTGGCATTGGTGAGCTGACAGGCTTTACAATTTTTAACAATGTCCTCAATGAGTTGATTTCCTTGCCTAATTTTTACTTCTGAGTCGGAGCAAGTCCTGCATTCTTCGGGTTCCCATGTGAGAGGTCCAATGGATTTTCTTAAGTATCCCCTTTCCTAACCTTTGTGGCAAGATAAGTTTCCCCTCCCCAGTTTTTCACCAGCCCAGGTTTTATAGACCATGGGAATTTTCTTTATCCACTCCAATCTTCTTGGGAGTACTGAGGCTCATGAGGCAAAGCTCATGGCCCTGGATCTACTAGAGTCAGTACTTCTGCTCTGGGCTGGAGGGCCGCCTCCTTAGCTGCCTGATCGGCCAATTTATGTCCTTTGGTTATAGAATCAGTTCCCTTTTGCCAGGCGCTAGTGGCTCACGCCTGTAATCCTAGCTACTCAGGAGGCTGAGATCTGAGGATCACGGTTCAAAGCCAGCCCGGGCAGGAGAGACCGTGAGATTCCTATCTCCAATAAACCACCAGAAAACCGGAAGTGGTGCTGTAGCTCAAGTGGTAGAGCATAGAGGTGAAGAGCTGAAGGACAGTGCCCAGGCCCAGAGTTCAAGCCGACCAAAAAAAAAAAAAAAAAAGAATCAGTTCCCTTTTGATGTCTCGGCAGTGCATAATGGCAATATTTGCTGGTTCCCATAAGGCAGGGATGAGGCTTAAAATTTCTTGTTTGTTTTTAATAGCCTTTCCCTCAGCTGTCAGCAGCCCCCTCTCTTGGTAAATGGCTCCATGCACATGCATGGTGGCAAAAACATACTGACTGTCTGTGTAAATGTTTAGTCTCTGCTCTTTTCCCATCTCTAGGGATTTTGTTAGCACCACTAGTTCTGCTCTTTGTGCAGACATTCCCTTAGGGAGTGCTTCTGCTCACACTATCTCAGTGTCTATGGTGACTGCTGCACCCGCGTACCTTTTTCCATCTTGAATGAAACTGCTGCCGTCTGTGAACCAGGTATGTTCGGTATGCCATAGTGGCAAGTCCAACAAGTCTGGCCTCTTTTCTTTGGCCAAGTCTCTCTTTTCACGCTCAATTTCATGTTCTCTATCCTTCCTTTCCTGTCTTTGCTCCTCTGTCTCTCTCTTATTGTAAACCTTTTCCGCCATGGCTACTAGATCCCTAATAAACTTTTCACCAAGTCTGTGTAGAGCCAGCAACTTTGGCTTTATGTCTGGTGCAGCTTGATTTATATAGGCAAACATAATCATCTGAGTCGACTCCTGGGTCTCAAGGTTTTGACTAAAAACTTCCATGAGCCTCTCAAGATATGCTGCCAGACGTTCACTTCCTCCCTGTCTAACATCATAAACTTTGGCCATGTTAATAGGTCAGTGAGCTGCCAACTTGAGACCTGCCAACAGAGCCTAGCGATAGAGGAGGAGTCACTTGCTAACTTCAACAGTATTGTAGTACCATGTTGATGAGATCTCAGGAAAATAGGCAGCGATCAAGGCAGGATCTGTGATGGGCACTCCTGTGGGCCCAGGGATATGTTTCCAGGATGCCTCTCAGATATGGTCTCTCTCTTCAGTGGTAAAAAGTACCTGCAAAAGCTGACTACAATCATCCCAAGTGGGCTGATGAGTAAAGAGAATAGTTTCAAATAAACGAATTAAATTCTGGGGTTTCTCAGAAAAGGGGGCATTTTGGACAAACCAATTGTATATATCACTGGTAGAAAATGGCCATTTTTGGTATTTCTGTCTACCATCCACATCCACAGGATCTACAGTGCATAAGAGAAAAACAGCTGCATTAGATGGCATCGTCGAGTGACTGGCCCCTCAGAAACTTTAAGGGCAGGTGCCGAGTGTTTGGCTGCTGGTTCTATAGCTGCCTTCTCCTCTTGAATATTCTCAGGCACCGCAGAAGGAACCTGGGAAGGGGAGTATGGGGAAGGAATATTTCTTCTTCCAAATCATCTCCCTGAAAAAGTGGGGGGTACAATTTCTTTTCCTCTTTCTTAGTTTCTTTTTGTAAGTCTAGGGGCCTAGATGGAGGGTTGCCCATGGTTTCCAGTCCCGTCAGTCGTACAGTCCAAAAAAACAATAAATAATACAAACAAAACACATGCAGGCCTGACAGTTACGAAGTGGAGATCTCCCAAATTGGTCCACTGACTCCTGTCACGGCAGGGTTCCACAACACCCCAAGCCCCACAGCAGCAGTAGCAGATCCAGAGTGAGTGAGTTGGGCCTTGGTTAGGAGGCCCTCTTGATCAGTTCCGGCCCAACACCAAACAAACCCATACCCCACAATTCTCACGGCGGGGTTCCAAGAACCCCCCCACAAGAGGATCTGGGACTTCTCCCAGTTCCTCCAGGTTTGTCGTACCAGCGTGTCTATTTCAACAACCATTTACACAATATGAATCGGAGCGTTTGTCCTCACAAAGGAAAATGAAAGTGCAAACAGACAACAAGAGGACAAGACAAATTAACAAAGACAGCGCTGTTTACCTTTGGAGTCTGAGGTCTCAGGGGTCTTTGGGGGGATCTTGAATGAGTCCCCACTAATATGTTGTGTCCAGGTCGCAGGACCCCCACCAAGAAGACCACTGAGAGTCAGACATTACAGCTGTTTTAAGGTTTTATTTAGGTGGACTGTAGCTCAGGCCTCTTCCTACACTCTGACACAGCAGAGCCTTGGAGGAGAGCCCCGAGCTAAGGATTTGCAGGGCGTATAAAGTCTCACAACCAGGTGTACTACCATGTGTTACTCAGCTAGGTGAAACAAGAAACAAATGGTCACTGCCTCATAACCTTTTAATACTCCTTAGGAGAGTTTAGTTCCCCAATCTCACCAAAAGACAGGTCTACCAACCAGAGGATTGGCAGAGAAGCCACAGAGTTAAGTGAGGCCATATTTCAAGTGGAATTAATTGACATTTACTGAGTTTGCAACCCTAAAATGACACAGTGCCTATTCTTCTAAGCATCTCATGGAACTTTCTCGAAAATAGATCATATCATAGTTCATACAAGGAATTTAAACAAATACAAGGAGACTGACATAATCCTTTGAATCCTGTCTGACCACAATGGAACCAAGCTAGTTCTCAATAACAAAAGACACTGTAGAAATTGCTCAAATACATGGAAATTGAACAGCACACTTTTGAGCAATACCTGGGTAACAAGAAATTAAAGAAGAAATTTAAAAGTTCCTACAATCTAATGACAAGGAATACACATCACAAAGAAACCTGTGGGACAGGACAAAAGCAATCCTGAGGGGTAAATTTATAGCTTTCAGTGCACACATGAAGAAAATAGACACAGACCAAGAAAATAATTTCATGTTGTGGCTGAAACTGCTGGAAAATCATGGCAAAATAAATGAACCTAAGGTTACTAGATGGAGCAAGATAATCAAAATAAGAGCTGAGATCAATGAGAGAGAAACTAAGAAAAGCATAAATAAAATTAATAAAACAAAAGGCTGTTTTAAAAAAATAATAAAATTGATAGAACTTTAGCAAGATAAACAAAAAAAAGAGAGAAGAAACCCAAATCAATAAGATCAGGGATGCCACGGGAAAAGTTACAACAAATACCAAAGACACCCAAACAATTATAAAGAAGTATTTCCAGAAACTATACTAAGGAAAGAAAACCTAGCAGAAATCGATGAAGTTTTAGAGAAGTACAAATTGCCCAAACCGAACAATTAAATAAGCCAAGATCTTACAATGAGAAATAGGAATCAATCAGAAGTCTCCTAAGAAGGAAAACCCCAGGACCAGATGGATTCACTACAGAACTCTATAAGACCTTTAAAGATGAACTAATACTCATACTCCTCATATGCTTCCGAGAAAGAGAAACAGAGGGAGATATCCCAAACTCATTCTATGATTCCAATATCATACTCATCCCCAAACCAGGCAAAGACCCAACAAAAAAAGAGAACTACAGACCAATCTCCTTGATAAACACAGATCTTAACCGAATTCTAGCCAACAGAATCCAGAAACACATTTAAAAAAATCGTACATTACGACCAAGTAGGCTTCATTCCAGAGATGCAGAGATGGTTTAACATGCATAAATCAATAAATGCAATCCATCGCATCAACAAATCCAAGGTCAAGAACTACATGATTATCTCCATTGATGCAGAAAAGGCCTTGGATAACATACAACATTCATTCATGCTAAAAGCTATGGAGAAAATAGGAATAGAAGGAACATTCCTTAAAACAATAAAAGCCATATACAACAGAACAATAGCCAATATTATACTCAATGGGGAAAACCTACAACCGATTCTCCAAAAATCAGGAACAAGGCAAGGATGCCCACTTTCACCACTCCTCCTCAATATAGTTCTGGAATCCTTATCCAGAGCAATAAGGCAGGAAAAGGCATTAAAGGGATCTCCATCGGAAAGGAAGTAGTTAAATTACCTCTTTCTGCAGATGACATGGTACTATACCTACATGATCCAAAAAAATCCAACCTCAAACTCCTAGAACTTATAAGTCACTTCTACAAAGTAGCAGGATACAAAATTAACTCACAAAAATCAGTTGCCTTTCTGTACACCAACAATATACAAGCAGAAAGGGAAATCAGGGAAACAACCCCATTCACAATAACCTCAAAAAATTTAGAAATTAACTTAACCAAAGATGTAAAAGAACTATTTAATGAAACCTATAAAAACTTAAAGAGATTATAGAGGATACTAAGAAATCGAAAGACTTTCCATGTTCTTGGATAGGTAGACTTAATATAATGAAAATGACCATACTGCCAAAATTGATATACAAATTTAGTGCAGTTCCCATTTAAATCCCAATGACCGTTCATTACTGAAATATAGAAAACAAATACAAAAATTCATCTGGAACAAAAAAGGAACTAGAATACCCAAAATAATTCTAGGCAAAACAGACAACACTGGAGGGATCTTGATGCCAGACTTCAAACTCTACTATAGAGCCATAATAACAAAGACAGCTTGGTATTGGCACAAAAACAGACCCAAAGACCAATGGAATAGAATAGAAGATACAGAAATAAAACCACACACATACATCAGCTGATATTTGACAAAGCGGCCAAAGTCACACAGTGGAAGAAGCACAGTCTCTTCAACTACTGATGCTGGGAAAACTGGGTGGCCACCTGAAGAAAACTAAAAGTGGACCACAGCCTGTCTCCATGCAGTAACGTAAACTCAAAATGGATTGAAGACCATAACATCAAACCTGAAACTGAAACTATTGCAGAACAGAGTAGGAGAGACACTTGAACTTATAATAGGCACAGGCAAGAACTTCCTGAGCAGAGGTCCAACAAATTGGAGAGAGACTCGACAAATGGGACTACCTTAAAATAACAAGCTTCTACACAGCTAAAGGCATAGCAATCACCCTAGAAAGACAGCCAACAACTGGGAAAAAATACTTTCCAGCAATATATCAAACAAGGAGCTAATATCCAGTATATGCAGGGAACTCAAGAAAATAATCCCTCCCAAACCCAACAAACCAATTACAAATGGGCAAGGGAACTAAAGAGAGACTTCTCAGAAGAAGAGATAAAAATGGCAAAAAAAAAACCCATGAGGAAATGTTCACCTTTTCTGTTTGTAAAGGAAATGCAAATAAAGACAACCCAGAGACACCACCTTATCCCAGTCAGAATGGCCCACAATCTAAATTCAGCCAGTGACAAATGCTGGTGTGGATGCAGAGAAAGAGGAGCCCTATTACACTGCTGGTTGGAATGTACACTTATACAACCACTCTGGAAAGCATCTGGAGGCATCTCAGAAAGCTAAATATAAACCTCCCCTATGACCATTCCTAGGCATCTATCCTGAGCAAGATGAACCAGGATTCAAGGACACATGCATCTCCATGTTTATTGCACCACTGTTTACAATAGCCAGAAAATGCAAACAACCCAGATGCTCCACTACAGATGAATGGATCCAGAAATTCTGGTACCAATATACAATGGAATATTATGCAGCCATTAGAAAGGACAAAATAATGGCATTCACAGGGAAATGGATGGAACTAGAAGAAACCATGTTGAGTTAGGTAAACCAAGAGCAAAGGGACAAATGGCACATGGTATCCCTGATAGGTGGATGTTAAATACAAAATGTAAAGAGAAAAGACAAAGTAAATAAGACTTGAGAAACAAAGGACCTCCATTCATCTGGTCAAATCATTACTAAATGAACCCATGCTTCTGACCACATATATGGCATATATGTGCACATTGGAGGAGGACACAGAAATAGAGGGAAAGAGGGGAAAACATATAACAATGGGACCCATCAGCTGCACTGGATATTAATCAAAATGAAATAAGCAACTCAATGGCAGTGATGGGAGGGAAGGAATGAGTGGGAAAGAGGGAACAGCTGACACTAAGCAAAAGGAAAGAAATATACAGATCACCTGATATGAAAGAAATAACTGTGTTGTCAAACCTCATAGAACTCATAAACTTTATAGACCATGATAAAGACAATTGCCCCCATGAATCTTAGAATGTGTTTGTGACTTAACTATCCCACAATACAGTGAAATTTGTGAAATTTATGCAATCACTTAATCACAATTTAAAAATTGCAAAAAAGAGATGTATCAAAGAGAGACACACACATACACATATTTGTGTGTGTTTATATGTCTGTTTATGTATGTTTTTATATATACACATATATTAATATATATATTTCTATATCTATAGATATAGATACTTATATCTATAGATATAGAGCTACAGGTATAGATATATTACTCCAGTTCTATGGTTGAACTCAGGGCCTGGGCGCTGTGCTTGAGCTTCTTTGGCTCAAGGCTAGCACTCTAACACGTGAGCCACAGTGCCACTTCTGGCCTTTTCTGAACAGTGTACTATAGATAAGAGTCTCTCGGATTTTCCTCCCCAGGCTGGCTTCAAACCACAATCCTCAGATCTCAGCCTCCTGAATGAATAGTGAGGATTACAGTTGAGAGCTATCAGGGCCTGGCTCAGACTTATATTTGACCTTTTATTAGTCAAGAGCTGTCAGCAGCAGAGAAATATTATTTATTCATTTATCTATTTGTCTATTTATGCATTTGCAGTTCTATGGAGCAGGGAATTGCTTACAGAGTTGACAGGAAAAGGTAGGGTGGGCAATTCAAAGATTAGTGTGCACAGCAGCAATGACAACTACTAGGCTACAACTCAGGGTGGCAGTTGAGATACCAGAGCTTCAAAGAGGAAGCCATGTACTGAAGTTAAAACTTTAGTTAGATTCCCCCAGTGGAACTAAGGTTCCATGGGAATTCATACCTTACTTTCAGGTCCAGTGGGTCTAGTTACAGTTTTTGAGCTGGAGCTGCTTCTAGAAAGGTTATTTCAAGCAAAGCAAAACAGGGGATGTATTCAATCTTGAGTCCTCTTGTCTCCCAGTATCTACTGGTCCTAACCATCCCACTCCATGGAAGCCATTCAAAAGTAGCTGGGTGCAAGAGCTCCTGCCAAAGTGTGCAGGACAATGGGTGGGCAAGAAGAGGGCAGAGGATACATCTGAGAGCAAAGACACACTCAAGACACCGTATTCAAATTCTTATCAACAATACTTGAAATACTGCACTGACAGAGTCTGCTTTTTCATCTATAATGCAAAAACGGGACATTTACTCCATAGGGTTTTAATAATTCTAAATGCAATAATATATAGGCATAGTGTCTGGACATAGATCTATTCCTTTATAAGCATTGGTTTTCCTAGAGAGGTGAAGCGGGTAATCATTCTAAAGTGAACTTCTCCACAAAATCTTTTTTGGCAATGCTTTCATTTTGGTTATTTGATCAAAAACATCAGCAGAACCTAAAACTTCCTCAAAGAAGCAACTACTTAAAGCTCACATTTGTGCTAGAGGTCCCTGATAAGGTACTGCTTATAAGAATGCTCACAAAGATCAATGAAAAAGTGTTATGAAAGACAAGTCAGTAGCAGCTAATCCTTGATGGTAAGATAGAAACCTAAGTTTTCATAAATCTACAAATAGAGAGCCTTTAGTGGCTGCACCAAAGTTTTCGGAGAGGCATGTTTCTTAACAGTAAAATCTGCTTTCAAGATTAAAAGAGTTCTCAGAAAAAATATATCTGAGAAAAGGTAATATAACTTTAGTTAGTTACTTAGTTAGTTTGACCTAATTTGAATTTAGGAGGAAAACTTGGTCTGGGAAAGATTTAGATTCCTGCAAGAGGATCTAATTAATTAAACTCAGCCAGTTCGTGCCCACCACCTACAGCTGCACATGACCTAGAGCTGAGCCCAGGGTGAAAATTCATCATATCTCTCATACTGTCTCTACTTTCAAGGACTTTGTTTCTTGTTCTTTGTGCAAATTGTGATTTAGGGAGCAAATGAAACAAATCTATTTGATAATAAATAAATAAATAAATAATAGGCAAATTTTATGGATCACTGTAATTCTTTTCTGTGTGTGCTGGTCCTGGGGCTTGAACTCAGAACCTTGAACACTGTCCCTGAGCTATTATGCTCAAGTCTAGTGCTCTACCACTTGAGCCAGAGCTCTATTAACAGTTTTCTTGGTGTTTAACTGGAGATAAAAATCTCATGATCTTTCCTGCCTAGGCTGACTTTGAATAGTGATCCTTAAATCTTAATTCCTGGCCAGGATGAGCCACTGGCAACTGACTTCAATCTATATCTATATATGTAACATTATATATATATATATATATATATATATATATATATATCTATATATGTATATATATGTATATATATATATATATATATACATATATATCACTTGATTAAAGCTAGCTGCATAAAACTCTTACTTTGTTTAAAGAGACATTTAATTTTAATGGAAATAATGAGGATTTTCAACAGCTTGTTCTGGAACAATATAGGACTTTGTCATTTACTAGCGTAATGGTTTGGGGAAAATCACCAGCTTGTGGACAATAATATTGACTCTTGTATTTCCATAGTGAGTACCTAAGGATCACCTAAGAGGGTTTGGTCTGCTGCCTGGTTCTACATTCACAAGTAACATGAGACTAATTCATGTGGACATACTCCATCTCGGAGCATCAAATTATTGTTACAATTATTGGAGAGTAATAAATGTTACTCTAAGTTTTCTGCACTTCAAAATTATTTGACGAACATTTGGGTAAATGCCCAAAGGTGGGATTGCTGGATCATAGGGGAGCTCTATGTGGAGTCTTTTGAGGAAAGTCCGTACTGCTTTCCAAAGTGGTTGAACAAGTTTACACTCCAACCAACAATGCAATAAGGTTCCCTTCTGTCCACATCCTCTCCAGCAGCTGTTGTTATTAGAGTTCTAGATTATAGCTATTCTAACTGGGGTGACGTGGTATCTCAATGTTGTTTTGATTTGCATTTCTTTTATGGCTAGAGAGGTTGAACGTTTCTTCATGTATCTATTGGCCATCTTTCTTTCCTCTTCAGAGAAGGTTCTCATTAAGTCTTTAGCCCACTTGTTTATTGGGCAGTTGTTTCTTTGAGGATTTTTTTTAGGGGGATTTAATTTTTTGAGTTCCAAGTATATTTTAGATATGAGACCCTTGTCTGTTGTGTGGCTAGTGAAGATCTTATCCCAATCCGTAGGCTTTCTATTTATCTAATTAGCTATGTCCTTTGCCATGCAAAAGCTCTGCAACTTCATGCAATCCCATTTGTCCAACTTTTCTTTGATTTGTTGTGTTTCCGGGTCTCTATTAAGAAAATTTCGGCCTGCACCCAGGAGGCCTAGGGTTTCTTTTATTCCATCCTGTAATGTTTTCAGAGTGTCTGATTTGACTCCGAGGTCTTTTTTCCACTTGGAATTGATTCTGGCATAGGGTGATATATAAAGAACTAGGTTCGTTATCTATAAGTAGTTAACCAATTTTGCCAGCACCATTTACTAAAGAAGCTGTCTTTCTTCCATTCTATTTTTTAGCTCCCTTATCAAATATTAGATGGTTATAGGTCTGTGGGTTCATTTCTGGATTTTCAATTCTATTTCATTTGTCCTGAGGTCGGTTCTTGTGCCAGTACCAAGCTCTTTTGATTAATATGGCTTTATAATAGAGTTTGAAAATTGGTATTGATGTTCCTCCAGCACTGTTCTTTCTGTTGAGGATCGTTTTTGCTATTCGGGGTCTTTTATTGTTCCATATGAATTTTTGGCACACTAAAGCTACCAGCACAACTATGTTTATTGCAGCATTATTTACCAAAGCTAACATATGGAACCAACCCAGATGCCCCTCAGTAGATAAATGGATCAAGAAAATGTGGTATATACACACAATGAAATTCTATGCCTCCATCAGAAAGAATGACATTGCTCCATTTGTTAGGAAATGGAAAGACTTGGAAAAAATTATAATCAGTGAAGCAAGCCAGGCCCAAAGAAACTTACGTCCCATGGTTTCCTTTATTTGCAATAACTAATATATGTCTGAGTCAAGCAGAAAAGGACAGATAAGTTGATGTTAGGGAAATGAACCCTAAGACATGTATTCAAATGTTTTTTTTTTCTTTCATGCGATTGTTTCTAACACATTTATAAGATTATTTCTTTGTTGTTTTGTATGTCCCTCCTCCATGGTATAACCCCTGCTTTCACTCTATTTGTTGTTGTTATAATTTGTGGAGGGGAAGGGAAAAGAACAAATCGTTTAAATAGGAATACAGGTGGATCCATTGCAACAATGAGACGTACAAATCGTTATGTCGAAAACGAACTTTACAACTTTGGTGGGGGGGGTGGGGAGGAGGGTTGGCTGAGGGAGTGGGGAGCAGAGGGGATGGGAAGGGGAAACAAAAGAGGAGGCTACAATGCTTGAAAAGAATTGTACTCATTATTTTGCCCAGGTAATTGTAACCCCTCTGTACAATATTTTCACAATAAAAAAATTATTTGATGACAGTACTTTTTTTCAATATTGGGGTTTGAACTCAGGACCTGTGCTTACTAGACAAGTAGACTGCTACTTGATCTATGCCCTCAGCCCTACAAAATTATGTTTAACAAACTATGTTCTGTTACCTGTTGTGAGTTTACTTGAATTAGAAAGGAATTTTTCTTGTGTTTCTTATATTTATCTCCAAAATCACAATGAGGTGTGGGGCGGCGGATGGAATGAGATTGTTTTCTCCTGATGACCAGATTATTATGAGAATATTGTAAGGAAGCAGAAATTATTTTTCTTAGCTTCATTCCTGAATAGTACCACTGCAACATTATTGGCATATTTTTTCTGTGCTTATTTTTTTCCCTTTCGGGAAATAAAAGTTGTGCTGGAGGCTGAGTAGACCCTCTTTAACTGTGGAGCTGTGCATTGAGTCTTTATGTTTGATCATTACTTTTGAGTTAGGCTCTCACTTTCTGCCTGTGTTCATCCCTGGGCATGACCCACTTACATGAGGCTTGCTGGTAGTGAGTGTAGCATATCTATGTCACGACATCCAGGGCTCCATTAAAAAGAGGTTTCATTAATTTCTTTCTATCTGTGCTGGCCTTGAGCCACGATCCCAAAAATCTCAGCCTCCCAAGTTGTGAGGATTAAAAGCATGGACCACCAATATCTGGCTTCCTTTAGACAGTTAATGGGCTATTTATAAAGATTAAATTTGTACTATGTTTACTATGCATATTACTATCATGCCTTTTGGTTAATTTTGTATTTTAAGGATTTTCTTATGTCAGTAAACATGCAGAGGTGCAATGCTCATAATGTTATAATATTTCTTAATTATAGAAATATTGCTTCTCTGTTGGGCCCTTTGATAAAAATAGCATTCGTTTTACAATAAATAACAATATAGCTATCTTGGTGTATTCATATTTGCTTATACTGCTTGGTTGTTTCCTTATACACTAAGCATCAAAATTAAATGCATAAAATATAAGCCTTTAAAAATATTTATGTCTAATCAATAAAATAATGTGTATTATATCAGCTTTTATTTATTTTTACCAGTGTTGAAGGTTTTTTTGTTTTGTTTTGTTTTGTTTTTGCTGGTATTGGAATTTGAACTCAAGGCAGTTGACCGTACTCAGCTTTCTTGGCTGGTGTTCTACCACTTGGGTCATGCCACCAACACATAATTTGCTAGTTATATTAATGGATTCATATTGATTTTTCTACCTGACTGGTTTAAAGCTGCAATCCTGCTGGTCTCAGCCTCCTGAATAGTCAATATCATAGTGTTGTGAGATTAAGGAGTTTTAAAAATAGGCTTGGTAGCCATTTGAATATGAGTTTCTTCTTTGACAAACTATTTGTGAAGGAGAAAAGAATCTTTCTTTTATTTTCTGGGATTGAACCTAGAGTTGCTATACTAGCCCAGCATATTTTACTACTGGAGTCTACATATGCCTTTAGTCCTGTTTTTTTTTTCTTTTTCTTTCCTCAAGTTCTGTTGTTTTGGAAACAGGGTCCCACTTCCATCTTTGTTCAAGCTGGCTTTCAACTCATGATCCTCCTGCCTCCTGAGTACCTGAAAATATTTCTTGAACATAATTTATGATGTATTCATTGGAAAAGAAGTTTGATATGTAGAGATGCATAAAATATGAATTCTGTATTCAAGTAGCTCTAAATATAAAGAGAAGAGTACAGTGTCACAGGATCAGCAATGGGAACCTGGAATGGCTTCTAGGTAGGCTGAAGAAAAGTTATTCATCTTTGAGAGTGACAATCTTTTGAAGAATGAGTAGGAATTTTCCAGGGAGATAATCAACAGAAGTTTTTCAGAGCAGAAAGTGAATACTATATATGAGCAAAGGCTGGAAGTCTGGAAGAACAAATATACAGAAATTTACAAAAGCTAGCAACTGCTGAACTATAAAATAGGTTAAGAGGAGATGGAATTAGAAGACATGAAGGTGGAAAAATGGAACTTAAAAGGACTGAATGGTGATGGACGTAGTACACTTCACTGACTTGATCCTGAAGGAGATACGTAGCCCCTGAAGTCTAATTTATGACCACATAGCTAAATAAGTAGATGGCAATTTGAGTTTTTTGAATGTCTCATCTGTAGGCCAGAATCCTCTGTTTAATAATTGGCATTTAATAATTTGGCATTCTTAAAGAAACTCAATACTGATTATGTGCTAGTTATCTTGGAGACACGGGCATTATTTTAGGAAGAAAAATAATTGCCTTATCCATAACTTAATCCCAGTAGGACTCAATTTTATTCGCCCAGCATCACACACATCATTTATCTACTTAGTTCTGGAACACAGTGATATTGTTTTATGTCCCAGTCAAATCAGTGAAGCAGTTTTCATCCTACATAGATACAACATCCATGTCTTTATCCAGCCATTGCATATCATTAGATTTGGGATGGAATTAATCCATATTTCCATTATAGATACTCATTTCATCACCTTGTCCCTTGGAGGTTAAGGAGTCCCAAAGAGCCTCAGGCTAAACTATATAAATATACCTCTCTTGTATTGGTTCTGTCCCAGTAAAAACTGGAGCTATATTTGGTATAGGAGATTTGGATGGCATAGACTAATTTAAATAACAACTGACATCTAGTTATTTCTATGATTTTTTAAAAAAAAATAAACCTTTATATGATACATAGCATATAAATAACTAAATAGCTAGAAGAATTATCACAAATGAAGCTTCCCTTATACCCAACTTTCAGGTCACAAAATTAAATTGGAAATAACCGGTCATGGGGCCTGAACTCTGGGACTAGGCACTGTCCCTCAGCTATTCAGCTCAAGGCTAGTGCTCTACTATTTGAGTCACAGCGCAACTTCCAGCTTTTTTCTTTTTTTGCTTATGTGGTGCTGAGGAATTGAACCCAGGGCCTCATGCATGCAAGGCAAGCGCTCTACCACTGAGCCATCTTCCCAGCCCTATCCTAACTTTTATCACCATAGATTACCTTCTTTGTATCCATTCTGGATAATTATAATATTATTTGATGTCTGGTGCTTCTCAACCGATTTGTCTATTTTTCCCCCCACCGGCCATTAGGTACCTTCCAGTAGTAACATACTATTTCCACTCTAAGTTCACTGGCCTGAACTACTTAATAGTTTTTGGGTCATAAGAAGCCCACTTACTCCATGTATCCAGAGTGAGGGAAAATTGAAAATGCTTGTAAACACTACTGATGACAAGCCCCACCCCCCACCATTAACTTGCACTCTGTGGAAATCTTCGGTCTTTACTTACAACTTGAAGGTCAAAGAAAAAACCCTATCAATATATTGAATGACAACAACGAATATTCCTTCTTCAACACCTCATATATTCTTGGAATTGTCATCCAAACAATTTAGCCTTCAAGTCCCCAGAGGCAGGTTTGTCTGAGAATAAGACATATATTTTCTTTTGTCCCCCAAAATCTCAAGCTAAGCACCCCTCTGGTGTATATGTTGTCTGGGAAAGGGAGTCTGGATGTTTCTTTGGTGTCTCTTAGTAATAATCATTGATTGTTTAAAAATATTCTCTACATTCTAAAATATCATATGGAATGCCAATCTTCAAAAATACCAGACAACACAAGTTTATTTCTTTTGTAATGCAAATACATCACAATGTAGATGTTTTGTAAATGTACCACAATGTAGAATTAGTCCAACATACTAACCCAACATACCACAGTGTTTTCAGATTTAGTCTATTATATAATAATGATGCTACTTATTTTCTTCATGGTTTCTTTTTATGTATACATATGTATTTCAGTTGGACACATACACATACATGCACACACACACAAGAATTTCTACGAATGAGATACCAGACCCTATAATGAATTAATAGTTACCCTTAAGCATCAATGTTACAAGGTAGTGTTCCACAATTGGATTTAACCTTCAGTGTCTGCAGCTGCAGTGCATTCTGCTCACATTCACATTTCTTTCCATTCTTGGCCTTGTTCAAAGTACACTGGTACAGCACTTGGTTGTTTTTTTTAATTTAATTTAATTGTAAGAGTGATGTACAGAGGGGTTACAATTACACAAGTAAGGCTATGAGTACATTGCTTGTCGAACATTGTTACCTCCTCTCTCACTTTCCCTCCCCGACCAAGTTGTAAAGTTCATTTCCACCATTGTGTCTTGTAAGTATTGCTGTTGCATTGGTCCTTTGTCCTTTGTCTCAACATTTTTTTAGCCCCTTTCCATTCCCCAAATCACATAAATACATACACAAGACATGGGGTACCAAAATGAAGAACAGTGACAATAGGGGATAAACTACAAGAGGAAAAATGAAAGAAAAAAGAATTTCACACAGAACATAAAAATTAAAAACAAACAAAACCCCTCATTTCCATGGAGTTCATTTAAATTAGCATCATCTTATATGGTCATATGTATGTTTGGTCATATGTACATTGAGCTACTGCGATCCTCTGCTAGGACTATCATAGACACATGCTAATTATTACAAATAAGGGAAACCATGGAGCCTATATTTCTTTAATCCTGGCTTACTTCATTTGATATGATTTTTCCCAATCTTTCTATTTCCTTATGAATGAGGTGATGGCATTCTTCCTGATGGAAGCATAGAATTCTATTGTGTATATGTGCCACATTTTCTTCATCCATTCATCTACTGAAGGGCATCTGGTTTGGTTGCTACAAAGAACATAGTTGTGCTGGTAGCTTTAATGTGGCTTTGTTTGCAATTGTTTGGGTAAATGCCCTGGAGTGGGATTACTGGATCCATAGGGGATCTATGTGGTTTCTTTTGAGGAACCTCCATAATGCTTTCCAAAGTGGTTGAACAAGTTTACATTTCCACCAACAGTGCAGTAGGGTTCCCTTTGGCCACATCCACTCCAGCATCTGTTGTTATTAGACTACTTGATTATAGCCATTCTCACTGGGTGAGGTGGAATCTCAATGTTGTTTTGATTTGCATTTCTTTTATGGCCAGAGATGTTGAACATTTCTTCATGTGTCTATTGGCCATTCTTATTTCCTCTCCAGAGAAATCTCCTTTTTATTCCTTAGCTCATTTTTAATGGGGTGGTTGTTTCTTTTTTTTTTTTTTTGTCGGTCGTGGGGTTTGAACTCTGGGCCTGAGCGCTGTCCCTCAGCTCTTCAGCTCAAGGCGAGCGCTCTACCACTTGAGCTACAGCGCCACTTCCGGTTTTCTGGTGGTTTATTGGAGATAGGAGTCTCACGGTCTCTCCTGCCCGGGCTGGCTTTGAACCGCGATCCTCAGATCTCAGCCTCCTGAGTAGCTAGGATTACAGGCGTGAGCCACCAGCACCCGGCGGTTGTTTCTTTTTTTAAAAATAATTTTTATTGAAGTTGTGATTACAAAAATTTCACAGTACTGTGGAATTGTGATACATAGTTATAATCACAAACACATTTTAACCTTCACAAGGCAACTTGCCTTTATCATGGTCTATAAAGTTTGTGAATTTTATAAGCTTTGGCAATACAACTATGTCTTCCAAATCGGGTGATATGTACATTTCTTTACTTTTTCTTAGTGTCAGTTGTTCCCTCTTTCCCTCTCATTCCCTCCCTCCCATCACTGCCCTTGAGTTGCTTAGCTCATTTTCATCAATGTCCAGTGCAGCTGATGGGCCCCTCTGTTGTATATTTTCACTAATTCTATGTCCTCCTCCTAGCTTCCCTCAGATGTGCACATGTATATACCATATATGAGGTCAAGAACATGAAGTCATTTAGAAATGATATGACAAATGCAGTAGTGGTCCTTTGATTCTTGTGTCGTGTTTACATTGTCATATCTCCTTTCATTTTGGATTAACATACACATATCAGGGAGATCATGTGTCATTTGTCTCTCTGATCTTGGTTTACCTCGCTTAACATGATTTGTTCTAGTTCCATCCATTTCCCTGTGAATGTCATTATTTTGTCCTTTCTAATGGCTGCATAATATTCCATTGTATACAGATACCACAATTTCTGGATCCATTCATTTGTAGTGGAGCATCTTGGTTGTTTTCATATCTTGGCTATTGTGAATAGCGCAGCGATGAACATGGAGGTGCATGTGTCCTTGTATCCTAGTTCCTGTTGCTCAGGGTAGATGCGTTGGGAGTGGTATGGCTGGGTCATAGGGGAGGTGTATATTTAGCTTTCTGAGGTGCCGCCAGACTGCTTTGCAGAATGGTTGTATTAGTATACATTCCCATCAGCAATGAAGTAGGGTTTCTCTTCCTCTGCATCCCCACCAGCATTTGTTGCTGGCTGAATTTAGGATATAGGCCATTCTGACAGAGGTAAGGTGGTATCTCATGATTGTTTCTATTTACATCTCCTTTATGGACAGGGATGGTGAACATTTCCTCATGTGTTTCTTTGCCACTTTTTTCTTATTTGTCAGTTGTGGGGCCTGAACTCTAGGCCTGGGCACTGTCCCTCAGCTCTGCAGCTCAAGTCTAGCACTCTACCACTTTAGCCACAACTCCACTTCCAGGTTTTTCTGCTTATGTGGTTCTGAGGAATCAAATCCAGGAGCTCATGCATCCAAGGCAAGCACTCTACCACTGAGCTACTTCCCAGCCCTTCTTTGACATTTTTATCTCTCCTGAGAAGTGTCTCTTTAGTTCTCTTGCCCATTTAATGATTGGTTTGTTGGATTTGAGATGGATTTGTTTATTGAATTACTTTTTTTATTTTGGATATTAGGTCTTTGTCTGATATAGTGCTAATAAATATCTTTTCCCAATTGGTTGGCTGTCTTTCTAGTTTGGTAGCTATGTCTTTAACTGTGCAGAAACTTTTTATTTTAAGGGATTCCAATTTGTTGAGTCTTTCTCCATTTTATTGTGCCCCTGGGACTTTGTTCAGGAAGTTCCTGCCTGTGCCTATAAGTTCATGCGTCTCTCTTCTCAGATTTGATGTTTAGGTCTTTAATCCATTTTGAGTTGGTGTTAGTGCACAGTGACAGGCAGGGATCCATTTTCAGTTTTCTGCATGTGATCACCCAGTTTTCCCAGCACCAATAGTTGAAGAGGCTATGTTCCTATCACTGTGTGTCTTTGGGTCCTTTTTCAATTATCAGCTGACTATAGGTATGTGATTTTATTTCGGGATCTTCTAATCTATTTCATTGGTCTTCAGGTCCGTTTTGTGCCAAGAGCAAGCTACTTTTGTTATTACGGCTTTATAGTACAGTTTGAAGTCTGGCATCGAGGTCCCTCCCGTGTTGTCTCTTTTGCCTAGAATTGTTTTGGTTATTCTAGGTCGTTTGTTGTTTCATATGAAGTTTTGGATTTTTTTTTCTATTTTCAGTAAAGAACATCATTGGGATTTTGATGGTAACTGCATTGAATTTGTATATCAACTTTGGCAGTATGGTCATTTTCACAATATTGATTCTGCCTATCCAAGAACACGGAAGGTTTTTCCATTTCTTGGTGCTCTCTTTGATTTCTTTCTTTAGGCTTTTATACTTTTCACTAAATAGGTACTTTACATCTTTGGTTAGATTAATTCCTAAATATTTTATTTTATGTGATTATTGTGAATGGAGTTGTTTCCCTGATTTCCCTTTGAGCTAGTACATTGTTGGTGTACAGAAAGGTAACTGATTTTTTGGGTTAATTTTGTATCCTGCTACTTTGCTGAAACGATTCATAAGTTCTAGGAGTTTGGGAGTGGAATTTTTGGTGTTGCTACGGTATAATATCATATCATCTGCAGAAAGGGATAGTTTAACTTTTTCCATCCCTATGGAGAACCCTTTAATGTTCTTTTCTTGCCTTATTGCTCTGGCTAAGGATTTCAGAACTATATTGAAGAGAAGTGGAGAGTGGGCATCCTTGCCTTGTTCCTGATTTTTGGAGAATTGGTTGTAGGTTTTCTCCATTGAGTATAATATTGGCCATTGTTCTGTTGTATATGGCTTTTATTGTTTTAAGGAATGTTCCTTCTGTTCCTATTTTCTCCATAGCTTTTAGCATGAATGAATGTTGTATCTTATCCAAGGCCTTTTCTGCATCAATGGAGATAATCATGTAGTTCTTACTTTGTATCTGTTGATGTAATGGATTGTATTTATTGATTTATATATGTTAATCTATCCCTGCATCTCTAGGATGAAGCCTACTTGATCATAGTGTTTCATTTTTTGATATGTTGATGGATTCTGTTTGCTAATATTTTATTGAGGACCTATGCATCTGTGTTCATCAAACAAATTGGTCTGTAGTTCTATTTTTTTGCTGTATCTTTGCCTGGTTTGGGGTTAATTGTGATATTGGCTTCCTAGAATGAGTTTTGGTTCTCTCCCTCTGCTTCTATTTCATGGAAGAGCTTGAGGAGTATGGGTATTAGTTCCTTTCTGAAGGTCTTATAGAATTCCATAGTGAATCAAACTATACCTGGGCTTTTCTTTATTTGAAGACTTCTGATTGCTTCCTCTTTCTCATTGTAAGATCTTGGCTTATTTGATTGATTTCTTCTTGGTTCAGTTTGGGCAACTTGTATTACTCTAAAACTTCATCCATTTCTGCTAGGTTTCCCTACCTTAGAGAGTATAGATTCTGGAAATAGTTCTTTCTGAGTGTTTGGATGTCTTGGATGTTTGTTGTAATTTTTCCTGTGACATCCCTGATCTTATTGATATGGGTCTCCTCTCTTTTTCCTTAAGCTGGACAGAGGTCCAGCAATTTTATTAATGTATTGAAAAAAAAGTTTCTTGTTAATTTTATTTATAGTTTTCTTAATCTCTACCTCATTGATATCAGCTCTTATTTTGGTTAACTTGCTCCATGTATTATTTTTAGGTTGAATTTTTTCTTGCTTTTCTAGCAGTTTTACTTGCATCATGAGATTACTTACTTGGTCTTTCTCTATTATCTTTCTTTCTTTTTTCTGGGGGGGTGGGGGGGTCTGATCGTGGTGCCTGAACTCTGGGCTTGGGCGCTGTCCCTCAGCCCTTCAGATCAAGGCTAGCACTCTATCACTTGAGCCACAGCGCCATTTCTGGCTTTTTCCCTTTTGCTTATGTGGTGCTGAGGAATCAAACCCAGGGCCTCATGCAAGGCAAGTGCTTTACCACTGAGCCACCTTCCCAACCCCTGTCTCTATTTTCTTGATGTGTGCACTGACAGTGATAAAATTGCCCCTAAGGACTGCTTTTGTAGTGACCCATATATTTCTTTAAATTCATTAAATTGTAGGAACTTTAAAATTTCTTATTTAATTTCTTCTGTGATCCAGGTGTTTCTCAGAAGTGTGTTGTCCAATTTCCATGTATTTAGTAATTTCTATGGTATGCCTTGTTACTGAGAACTAGCTTGATTTCACTGTGGTCGAATAGAATACAAGGAATTAGTCGATCTTCTTGTATTTGCTTAAATTCTTTGTGCAAACTATGATGCTACTTTGGAGAAAGTTCCATGGGCTACTGAAAATAATGTGTACTGGGTTGTTGTTGGGTTGAAAACTGAGATATTGTATCATTGAATTCAGAGGCTTCTTTACTAATCCTCTGGTTGGTAGACCTGTCCTTTGGTAAGAGCGGAGTATTAGTATCTATTTTGAGAATATTTACTTAACATATGGATGCATCAATGTTTGGAGAGTTTAAACTGATAATAGTGATATCCTCTTCTTGGATTGTTCTCTGTATTAATATAAAGTGTACTTCTTTGTCTTTTTGTGTTGATTTTAATGAAAAGTTTATTTTGTCAGATATCAGGATGGCAACTCCTACCTTCTTGCAGGAAGCATTTGCATGGTGGATCTTCCTCTCTCCCTTCACTTGGAGTTTGTTTTCATCTTTGGCTGTGAGATGTGGTTTTTTTGAGGATTTGTTTGGGGGAGGGCTAAATTTTTATTTTGAAGTATTTTTTGCCAACTCTATGGCTGGAACTTTAGGCCTTGACACTGTCCCTGAGATTCATTTGCTCAAGGCTAGAACTCTACTACTTGAGCCACATCACTGCTTCAGGCTTTTTCTGTGTATGTGGTACTGAGGAATTGAAGTCAAGGCTTCACACATGCTAGGCAAGCACTCTACCACTAGGCCAAAATTCCCAGCCCCTGAGCTTTAGGTATATTTTTGATACGAGGCCCTTGTCTGTTGTATAGCTAGTGAAGATCTCCCAATCTATGGGCTTTTTATGTATCTTCCTAGATATGTCCTTTGCCATGCAGAAGCTTTACAGTTAAATGTAGTCCCATCAATCCAGTCTTTTTCTTATTTGTTGTGTTTCTGGATCTTTATGAAGTTTCTACCTGTGCCAATGATCCCTGGAATATCCCCTATCCCATCCTGCAATATTTTCAGGGTATTTGGTCTTTCATTGAGGTCTTTGATCTATTTGGAGTTGATTCTGGTACAGAGTGATACATAAGGATCTAACTTCAGTTTTCTGCACATGTAGCGAATTCTGCCAGCACCATTTGTTAAAGAGGCTGTCTTTCTTCCATCTTAGAATTTTGACTCCCTTATCAAGGAAAGATCTGTGGGATCATTTCTGGGTTTGAATTCTATTCCATTATTCCTCAGGTCAGCACTTGGTTTTAACTTACAGTTTTCTGATCCTAATTAAGTGAAGAATCATTTCATACTTTATTGACTCTATGCACATTTTTAGTAAGTGTGTATTCTGATAGACACTAGTCTCTAACCGAGGTTGTTTTTGTTTTTGTTGTTGTAGGTCATGGGCCTTGATCTCTGGGCCTGGGTTGTGGCTCTCAACTATTCAGCTCAAGGCAAGCACTCTACCAATTGAGCCACAGTGCCACTTCCAGTTTTCTGGTGGTTTATTGCAGATAAGAGTCTCATAGACTTTCCTTCCTGGAGGAGGAGGAGGATGGGGTGGAGAAGGAGGGGCTGGAGGAGACGGCAGAGAAAAAGAACAACAACAACAACAATAAGGAAAGGAGAAGGCAAGAAGGAGGAGAAGAAAGAAGAAGAAGGTGGAGGAGGGAGAAGGGGAGGAGGGAGAGGTGGAGGAGGAGGAAAAGGAGGAAGAGGAGGAGGAGGAGGGATGATAAATAATTCATTTACCTTTTACCCTTTTGCCAGCATTGGTAAAGGTCAGATATTTGCCAAAATCTCACCCCCAAAAGACAAGTACTTCCAGGGAGAAGTGCACATCTACTTGTGTCACAGAGAAAGAAGCTTTGAGTTGAAAAATTAGGAAATTTGGTGAAGAACTACAAGATAATCTTGGCCAATCCCAGAAACAGGTGGTCTTGATGACCCATGGTTGGGCTTCAATGTTTCAGAGTACGATGAATCATGATCAATGTCATCTCTTCACACTAGAGATTATTTAGAAAATGAAGTATATAACTTGCAAGTGGGGACAGGAGGGAAAAACTGGAAGAGAGGGAGAGAAGGGGTAATATTGTTGAAAAGGAAATGTACTTGTTACCTGACATGTGTGGAGAGCTGCAGGGGCCACGACCAAAGATGGCACTGGCTTCCGCCTTCCACCTTGCTGATGGCGAGTGCTCTCTGTGAAAAACAACTCCTTATATGGCTATGGCTTGGCTACTGGCTTGCTTCCGTGTTTGCGACCCTATTAGTATATGCTGCGTGGCATCTCGGGATTGGCCATCCAGGAGGCTTATAACCGGAGCGCGGGTGCAGAGGGAGGGAGAAGCTTGCAGATGAGGTTCCTGGATAAACTGCTTTGAGAAGAATCCCGGGTCCTGTCTTCCTTGCTGGTCGAGGCGGTCACGACAAATGGTGGCCCGTACAGGGATCTAACTCCACAAGGGATTCAGAACTCCTGGCAGTCAGGGTGGTGCACCGGTAAGTTCCCAGGTAAGTGGGAATCCGAGATTAAAGCGGGCATAATATGGGGCTCTTCTCTGTAGATAAAGAGAGAGCGGGAACCCGGGAAGAAATAAAATACAGGCCTAAAGTGAAAGTAAAAGAAAATAAAATTTTTAATAACTGAGTTGGGTGCCGCGACGTCACATCCAATTTTTCTGGCCCTGGAAGAGCTACTACGCTCAAAAGGACTAAAGTTAAAGAAGGGTACCTTACAGAGGTTCCTTGATGAATGCAACATTGTGGCTCCTAGGTTTATAGTGTCCGGGAGCCTTACAGTAGCCTCATGGGACAAATTAGGGAAGGATTTGGACTTTGCCTATGAACAGGGCACATTAAAGGCAGGAGTTCGCCACATTTGGAAATTGATTAGGGGCTGCCTGGAGGACCAGCGCTGCTGTGAGGTTATAGAAAATGGACAGTCAGCACTGGAACAATTACAGGAGGAGAGGTCAGAGAAGGCGATCAGTGAAAAGAGAGACAATGAACAGGGCAAAAGGGGGCGACTTTACCCAGATCTGTCTGAGCTAAAATCGGAAAGAGGAAGTTTCAGCGAGTTAGAGGAGGAAGAAGTGAGAGCACTTATTCAACAGATGAAAAGGAGCCGTATAAAAAAGGGGGTCACTTTTTTATAGCAAACATGACTTGCAATTTGACTAGTACTGCCCATACTGTGGGTGCCAATTGTCATTTTAGTAAGAATTATACGGTATTTAGTTATCAGCCTACCCCCGTGTGTGTGGTTTCCCCTTTTGTGCTTTTGGTAATTAACAACACATCTGTATGCTCAGATGATGTGTGTGCTTGTACTAATGAAACCTGCTATTTTGCTACCTGCTGGAGTTCTCAGTATCCGTTAGCTATAGTTGCACGCATTCTGCATTGGGTGCCTTTGCCAGTAGATGCTTCTCAAGCTGTAACCTTGTTTAGGCATAAGAGATATTTTGGCATCATTGCGGCCATTGTAACTGCTATAGCTGTGGCTGCTGCAAGTGCGACGGCTGCCGCTGTCTCCATGTCACATACTGTGCAGATGGCTCAGACTTTAAATAACTTGTCGGCTACTACAGCCAGAGCTCTGGATTTACAACAAGTGGCCAATGCACAGTTAAAAGGAGGACTGATGCTGTTAAATCAAAGGGTTGACCTTGTGCAGGAGCAGGTTGATATCCTGTGGCAGTTGGCTCAGCTGGGATGTGTTCAAAAATATGAAGGGCTTTGTATTACCACTGTTCAGTATTATAACTATACCCAGGCAGCAAATTTGTCTAAACAACTGTCAAGTTATCTTTTAGGCAACTGGACAGGGGAATTTGACCAATTGATGTTACAGCTACAATCGGCCATTGTCGCGGTAAACTCCAGCCGGATGGATGATGCCCTGTTACAAGATGTTTCCTCCTGGATTTTGACAGCTGTGGATCATTTGAAGGAGGGGGTGGGAATGGGCTCCCTTATCGGTATCCTGGCATTGGTGATCTTGCTGTGCCTGTGGTGCATATGCCGGATTAGGAGCTCTCAGCGCAGGAGTATGGCTATGGTGGTCCAGGCCTTCACTGCCATTGAGGCCGGACAGTCCCCCTACACGTGGCTTGCCACGTTAAAGTAATAGCACAGGGTGTAAGGCAAACGCACTGCACTTGGGAATCACTTCCCGGCGTGAGCCCAAGAAGAGCATGTTGGGTTGCAAGTGGGTTGATGCCCAAGATCCCACCTCTGCAAAAAAGGCATCGGACGGGCCTGGTCGTCACTGGGGAAGGCGCCCCTCAGGCGAAGACCAGTGCAGGGTCCTCTCATTAATGTTTTAGACAGAGGCCCAACTTCTACTCTTACCTGTTGCTTAATAAAACAAAAAGGGGGAGCTAAGGAGAGCTGCAGGGGGTGCGACCAAAGATGGCGCTGGCTTCCGCCTTCCGCCTTCCGCCTTCCCGATGGCGAGTGCTCTCTGTGAAAAACAACTCCTTATATGGCTATGGCTTGGCTACTGGCTTGCTTCCGTGTTTGTGACCTTATTAGTATATGCCACATGGCACTTCGGGATTGGCCATCCAGGAGGCTTATAACCGGAGCACGGGTGCGGGGGGAGGGAGAAGCTTGCAGATGAGGTTCCTGCATAAACTGCTTTGAGAAGAATCCCGGGTCCTGTCTTCCTTGCTGGTCGAGGTGGTTGAGACAGACATGTAACTGTAAACCCTCTATACATCATTTTACAGTAAAAATTTAAAAAATATTACCCACATAAATGGAAACAGGGTTTATCTCTATGCATCTGTCTCTTATCTCTGTCTTATATGTGTTTTGACTTCATTTTATCCTTCTTCAGATGAATCTTTCCATCCATTAACAGCTATAATTCATGGTATCCTCATACATCTGGACCCAAGAAGAAAAGACTTCTATTCTTAGTGTCCCTGTAGCACATAAAAGGAAAGAATCTGATTGGATCTGTCTGGATTAGCTCAGAATCAATCACCAAACCAATAAATATGGAAATATTTTATTCTTCTTGAGTGAATTTGGATCTTGACATGATGCCAATGAATAAAAATAAAGTTGAGCCCACCTAAACCAATGAATAAAAATATAGTTGAGCCCACATAAACCAAAGGAAAGGCAGAAATTTCCCAAAGGAAAGGGCACTTACCTATTGATAAAAACATAGTAGTACACAAACAGAAATCTGTTCAAAAAGCAAGTTTGTACTTAATGGAATCCAACACTTAAAAATAGAAAACTGTATTTGTATTTCTTTACCTTAAAAAGAATATAATTTTAATCATATCACGAACTACTAGGGATACTTACAAGATATAAAAGGCCCTCATGATTCTAGATCAGATTATAATAATAATAGTAATATCTAGTCAACACTGAATGATTGGCCAGGAATAACATTAATTGCATTCTTAAAATAAGTCTTCAGGTCAATTACATTTTCAAATGAATATATTGAGACTTAGAGGGTAAGTTTTTTTTAAGTCATTTAGCAAAGTAGTAGCAGAACTTTCTTTGTGTTATATTCATTGCCATGTTATGTGATCTTGTCTGAGATGTTATAAAACATTCTGAAATAGCCCTATTATTTCCAAAGATACCACTTAAGAACTGAAAAAAAGTATTAACAGAAGGCTTTATTCTATCTATTTATGTTTATAAATTAATGTATATATTAAGTTGAATGATAATTACTATATAATTTTACTGAGATTATTAGTCTCTGAAAATTTAAACATATTCATCTAAAAGTTAAATTGTAAGAATTTTGAAGACATATTTGCCAAACAAGTTCAGTCCTTGTCTAAATTTTCACAAAATTAGAAATTAGTGGAAAAGAATTTAATGTGCTTTCATCTACTAAAAATGGTAAAATAAAACTCAGTCACTTTTCTATTAGGGTGTTTTCAGAGAAGTTTGGGTAGAATGTTAAGGAGGATATTTTAAATCATTAAAATTAAAATTATCCTTTACAAAGAATTTAAAATTTACCAGGTGTTAGTGGATTATACCTGTAATCCAAGCAACTCAGGAGTCTTAGATCTGAGGATCACAATTTGAAGCCAGCCTAGACAGGAAAGCCTATGAGACATTTTTTGTAGATTATAAGTCTGGAATTCAGGACCTGGGGGCTGTCCCTGAGCTTTCTTGCACAAGGCTAGTGCTCTACCACTTTGAGACATAGTTCCATTTGTCATTTTCAGGTAGTTAAATGGAGATACAAGTCTAATGGCCTTTCCTCACCTCGCTGGCTTTGAATCACAATTCTCAGATCTCAGCCTCTTGAATAGCTAGGATAACAGGTTTAAGCCATCAGAGCCCAGACCTACGAAACTTACGTATCTACAATTCACTACCAAAAATGTCAGAACTGGGGCTGTGGCAAAAATGGTAGAAAACTATTCCCGAGCAAAAATGCTCATGGACAGTGCCCAGTCCCTGAGTTCAAACCCTAAGTCCACACACACACACATACACACACACACACACACACACACACACACACACACACACACACACATTTACCTAGGAATGGTCCATGGCTCACACTTATAATCCTAGCATCTCAGGAAGCTGACATCTGAGGGTTGTGGTTCAAAGCCAGCCCTGGTAGGAAAGTCCCAGTGAATCACTTATCTCTAAGTAACCACTTAACAACACAGAAATGGAGCTGTGGCTCAAAGCACTCAAAGCACTAGCCTTGAGCAAAAATGCTCAGGGACAGCACTCAGGCCCTGTGTTCAATCCCCACAACTTCAGGGAGAAAAAAATACCTGTAAAATGTTTTTCAAGAATTCCTTTCATGTTATCATTTGTCAATCAATAAATTCATTTTGAGTATTGTATATTTAAAATATGGCTTAGAGTAAGCATTTGATATTTCTGTAGAAGGGGATCCCTTAATAATTAATAATCTCAATAAATAATAATATGGGATCCCTTACCTCACAGACGAAAGAGTGTATGAGAAACAGAAGAAAAGACAAATGCTGAGGAGTGCCACAAGCTATGGAAATGTATAAAAACACCCCAACACAGCTACTGTGCCTTTGAATTTCTGTCGTTGGTGTCTGTGTGAATGCCTACAGTCCTGTATAATTTATCATGTCTCTGTGTATCTGTGCATCTGTCACGTGGATGTGATTGGGTCTTTGAAGAAGCACCATGGAAGATTTTTGTAATACATCATAGCTTCACAATAGAGTCCTGAAGTTTTCCTAGCAAGAAAATAATATAAAAATGAATTACTCTTGATGGGAATATAAATAATTAAAACTATTTCAACACCATAATAGTGTATGTTAATTAGCATGTATCAAAATAATAAATAATCTGCACTTGATACTTGAGATCAGACTAAAGTACAAGCCTTTCAAAAGTTAAAATTTGAATCTATGTCCCTAAAGATGTACAGCAAATACTTTTTGACAAAAACTACTGGTGGACCCATTGAAACAATGAGATATACAAGTCGTTATGTCAAAAAATGAACTTTACAACTTTGGTGGAGGGGAGGATCGGGTGGGGGGAGGGAGGAGTATGGGAAGCGGAAGCGATGGGAAGGGGAAACAGAGGAGACAACAATGCTTGATAAGAAATGTACTCGTTATCTTGCCCATGAAATTGTAGCTCCTCTGTACGGTATTCTCACAATAAAAAAAATAAATAACATATTCATGCCCTGTCTACCATTATCTTTCACAAACAGTACAGATCTGTGCAGAGGTAACATTCTTACTGATCAATATACACATAACTTTGAGAACTGAAGGTGCTGCTCAAGTGGTAGAGTGCTAGTCTTAGCAAACTTAAGAACTTGAGATCAAACGAAAAAGGCACTAAGTTTTGAATCAAATTATTTTTCTTATGTACTTTCACAGATTTAAGAAATTCATTGGGTGTTGATCGCATGGTTATTTTTTCCTAATTTTTCTTTCCAAATGAATACCTAGTTAGGTAACTCTAGCACTTTAACAAATAAATTCCAAAATTTGAAAGCTTAGTAGTTTATGAAATATTATATACTCATCCATTGTATGTGTTTCTGGCTGGAGTGCAGCCTTTTACAAGAATAATTCAAGTACTCAAGCTGTTTTATCAGGTCGGTCACCTGTCTTCTCTGGTAAAGAAGAAACATTTTCTTCACAGGTTTGCGTAAAAGTGAATCACAACACCACCTTTTCCCTTTCCATTGTCTTTGACTTTGCTTAGGCCTGACCTAAGGCACTTACCACCTTACCAGGTTTTGTGTTCAGACTCAGGGCTTGAACTCAGGGCTTAGAAGTTGTTTCTGAGCTGTTTTGCTCAAGGATAGTGCTCTATCACTTGAGCCAAAGCTCCACTTCTGCTTTTTGGTGATTAATTAGAGATAAGTGTCTCAAGGACGTTCCTGCGTGGGTTGACCTTGAACCAGATCCCAGCCTCCTAAGTAGCTAGGTGTGAGCTACCTGCAGCCAGCTCATATTCTACGTTTTTTGGGTGAAGAAATGTATAAAAAATTCCTTTAATGAACAAACTTTTCTTACTTTAGCAAGTCAATAAATTTGGAAAATAAAAATGCCTATAGTGAGAAAAAACTATATAACTTACATAAACTATACATTGCAACCCTATTATATGTTAAGAATTAAATAAATTAGCTGGAGATTATAATAAATATAAAATTGAAATCATACTTTTTGTTTGTTCATAGGAAAGTGAGCAATGTTTGGGGTTGTAGAGGAGGAGGGTATATATATTTTCCACGGTTTGTCCTTACAAACTTCTGAAAGGCAAATGTTTGCCTCTTGTTGGCTTCTGATTCTAAACTTCACAAATTTTACATAAACTTCAGCTCTTAAACATAGACAATAGTTTGAAATCAAATTTTATAAATCTTGGAAGTGAAGTTTGTATTTTTGGCTAGGTTATCTTTGAATGGCTAGGTCCTTATTTGTATTCCTATTGACTGGCTGGCTCTTTCTTGGACCATGGTTCAAATTTTGGACATGGGGAACAGCTTGAGAGGGGGATTCTTATATCTGCATCTTATCTGTCCTATTTCATGCACTTGATCATCACTGCATTTCATCTGGGCTTCAGTATTTCTCTGTGTGCACATTTCCTCTGATGAGACATTTAGGGCTCTGCTTGTTTTCAGGACACTTTCTACAAAACAGCTTTCTTGTCAGACAGAATGGCATCCATTATCAAATGGATAGGTTAGGCTAATTTGATTGGGCACTTTATTGGTCTCACATTTTTTCTTTGCTTCAATTCCTTGTTTCAGCTGGACCATTACAATAGCCACTGAACAGGTCCCTATCTCCTTGTTATCATCTATCCTTAGCTTAAAGTCTTATTTTTTTGCCTGAAGATTGAAATCTTAATCTTAACCACTTACCTACATTTCCTGGATCTTCATAGTAAGATACCTTAAAATCTTTTCAGATATATGCTTTTCTTGATTCTAACATCAGTCATCTAGCTGACTTAATACAAATATAAATTCAATTAAATTTGTTAGGTATATGAATTGAAAGCATCTTGTGTAGTTTCTGAAAGATTCATTAATGCACTCTACCTTCTACTAGATGTATGTGTGCCTCTGTCTGTGTGTGTGTGGGGGTGGGTGGGTGGGTGTGTGTTCTGGGCTTTGAATTCAGTGCCACAGAAATGTCCCATTGCTTTTTGCTTAAGGCTGTGCTTTACCACTTATGCCAGAGCTCCACTTCAGCTTTTTGTTGGTTAATTGGAGATAAGCATCTCATAGACTTGTCTGCCTGGACTGGCTTCAAACTGTGAGTATTAGATCTCAACCTCCTGAGTAGCTAGAATTACAGGTTTAAGCCACCAGCAACATCTGGCTTCTAATTTTATTGTCACAGTTATTATTTTCTCTTACTAATTATAATGCTTACTCAAATCTTAGCCTTCATTAAAACTTCCCAGATTATCTCTCTTCCTCATGTACCATAGCACAGTATTGAAATTTCTCTTATAAGTGATATTTCCATGTGCCATATATTTATTCTCTTCACTGTTTATTTTCATTCTGACAAAATTGAAATGAGATTTTGTTTACTTTAACAGACCTTATAGTTTCTACAATATTTTTTATAGGTAGGAAGATCTCCATACATTGCAAATATACTTTACGAAGTATAACCACACAATTTTGTTGTTTCAAAGAGAAACACTGTGAAGGAGAGAGAGGAATTTCCTGATAATTGTAAGGGAAAACAATGAAGTATATGGCTGAGAGGAAGCAAACTCCACAAAAATAGAGCTCAGTATTGCAAAGATTACCCTAATTGAATTAGCTGATTTGGTTTTGCTATAACAGAAGCAGCCCTTTGAGTGAAAAGGTTAAGTTAGAGAATTTTTTTAGTATATAGAGAGAGTAGAGATCTACAGGGTAGGTGGCACAGTTTGAGATAGTTAGAATTAGCCTCAGTTGACCAGAGCATCAAAGATTTGAAGTAAGCTCCCTTCTACTGAGTGCTTGGGATGGAGAATCCGAGCAGATGTTGAAGACGTTGCCTGCTGTGATATACAGGAGTGTGATAGGAAATGTCCCAAGCCACAGGCCTGTGCCACTTCTAGAGTGTAAACCCTTGCTTTGCTTCACTCCTTCCTTAGTCAAGAAATTCTCAAGTTGTGGCTTTCATGGTCTGCACATCTTTGTGGTTCCTTTCCCTCTCTCATCTTTTAATGTTAGGTAGCTATTTTCAGAATGGTTTATTCCTCCTTCCACACCTCTAAAGCACCCATGTTCTCAACTATGAAAATTTTATCCAGTATGTGAAGGAAGGACACTTTTAAAGATGATGTCGTATTGTCTACTGGATGTGGTCCTGTGGCAGGCAAGCCAGGAGTTTGAGTAAGCCAGAATCTGCACAGGGTACATGCAAACTGCAGAGGATCCATGAGAAGAAGACAATGCATCCTGACCCAGTCCTAGTTTAGGCTCTCCTCTACTCTCATCACTTGAGCAGCCATTCATTTAAAAACTTAATGCTAGCACAGAATGACCATATCACACATGCTCCATAACAAACATGTCATGTGGAAGAAATCCAGAACTGACAGCCAAGAGATGGAGAGTTGAGGAATGATTCCTGCTTAACACTAGTACTATAACTCTTATATCAACCCTCTATCTAAAGTAATCAAAGACAGTAACAGAGCTTGGGTTGTAGTTCAGTGGCCGAGCACTGACCTATCTTGTCTGAGACCCCAAACTTGATTTCAGTACTGAATAACAGAGTCCAGACAGTGACAATCACTGAATAAGGATGATATGAAGACAAATGTGAAATCGCATGGGAAACTTTAATCACTTGTAATGTCTTGCCTTTTATTATGAAGACAGACTCTTTATTTCCTATATGTTATCCTCTAACATCATGGAGATTTGACTGTTTCATTAAACATCATTCTGCATGTAATTAATTGTTTTTTTAATCATGATTCCAGTTTTTGGTGGCCATATCACGTCATGAAAAGTATTATTACTTTAAGAAAAACAAATAAAAGGATTTTGCTTTTTAAATTGAGAAAATTATCTAGACATGACATAACTTTTGACAGCAGGAACACTTGTGAGGCAATCTGTATAATTTGGAGTGCAGGAACATTCAACTATGTATGATTTAATTGATTATGGAAGAACTTCATTTTGGAATGCTATGTTACCTTAATGTATTTAATTTCATAAAGAAGATGAGGGGAAAACACCAGACTTTTGATCCAGCTCAACAACTTCTGATATTTATGACTGCTGGAAAGTCACATAATGTCTTTGGGTTTAATTTTATTTGCGAATCACTCAGAATAAATATTATTTAAACATTTAAGTTTCATTATAGTTTTAAAATCTAGACTATTTTAAATTATTATAATTGTTCTGTATGCTGATTCTAGGTCTTTAACTCAAGGCCTAGGCACTGGCCTCTACAACTTGAGCCTTAGCTCCACTTCTTGCTTTTTAGTGGTTAACTGCAGATCAGAGACTCACAGACTTTTCCGTCTGGGATTGCTTTGTAATGTAATCAGCCTCTTGAGTAGTTAGGATTACAGGTGGGAGCAACTAATACCCAGCAATTACTTTAAAAGCGTGTTTTCTAGGGTTTTTTTTATTTTATTAAGTTAATAAATACTTGGCTGTGATTAACTTCCCCAGCACCATGAAAATAACACCCCAAATAATGATATTCATAAAATAAAGTTGTCAAGATGAAAAGAGCAACTTTTCAAACAAAGTATTAAAATGTAATTGACTTTGGAATAACCTGCCTAAGCATGGCTCTCAAATTCTACTAAAAGCAACATTCTTGAGACTGCTTGCTTAGTGTGCAAATTATCATCATCATTAAAAGATCAGTGACCATGTGGAGCCTCCATGATTAATGAATTTTATGGCCAAAGGGAGAGATCATAGTTAATTGGCCTGGCGGACCTCTTTATTTCTGCCTCTTTTGGGGAAGAGCTGGATGCAGAGGTGCTTCCTTGAGGGGCAGGCAGGGGTCTTCCTGTTGTGGAGGCCACACTCTTCATCTGACCCCATGATCTCATCCACCTCCTCTCTTCTTGTTGAAACTGAGGGAAGGACATTCTTTGAAAGACAAGGAGAAGCCGGGCGCTGGTGGCTCATGCCTGTAATCCTAGCTACTCAGGAGGCTGAGATCTGAGGATCGCGTTTCAAAGCCAGCCCGGGCAGGAAAGACCGTGAGACTCCTATCTCCAATAAAACCACCAGAAAACCGGAAGTGGCGCTGTGGCTCAAGTGGTAGAGTGCTCGCCTTGAGCTGAAGAGCTGAGGGACAGCGCCCAGGCCCAGAGTTCAAGCCCCACGACCGACAAAAAAAAAAAAAAAAGAAAAAGAAAGACAAAGAGATTATGGTCCCAAGAGAAGGTTAGATAATTATACTTGGTTGCTGATGGAAAGCAAAATAGGAAAATATGAAAATAAAATACATTGCAAAAAGGAAGACAAAAGTAATAAGGGAGAGCTAATTGCCCTGGCTAGGTAGTTAGGGACATAAAAAGGCAGCTGGAATGAATGACAACACGACAAGAACTATGATACTGTGCAGAATGTCCCTCTTGTTCCATCAGTAACTGGTCTCAGATGTCTTAGCGCACTCCCCTGACATGTGCTGGAGTGAAGCACCTGTCTCCCCATCCATGGTCATGGAAGGACCCATTCCCAGTCATGATCCCAGTGGAGGGCCCAATAAAAGAAAATCCCAGCTCATAGGAGTCTCTTCTCGGTTTTTCTTATGTTTTCTCTGCTTCAAGCACTTTTCTGCCCTTTAATCTTTATTTTTTGTACCAGTACTGGGGTTTGAACTTAGTTCCTGAACAATGTACCTTAGTGTTTTTGTTCAAGAATAATGCTTTGCCATGCAATTCACAGCTCCATTTGTGGCTCTTTGGTGGTTAACTGTAGATACCAATCTCATGGACTTTCCTACCTATGCTGGCTTTGAGTCATGATCCTCAGATCTCAGCCTCCTGAATAGCTAGGTTACAAGGATGTAATCAGCAGAGAAGAATTCAGACCTACATGATATTAGAAATGCAAATTGCTTACTGGAAAACTCCACACACTTTCTTTTTACACATAACTTCTTTGCTTTTTCTTGTTCCTAATGTAGTAGAAACGATCGTCTCTTGGTTTCCTACCACTTGATTTCACAAACATGAAAAGTGAGATCTTATCAGGGACTCAGTTTCTTTGTATAAAAAACATTTCTACTTGTAAAGATTCTTCAAGTGAGGAACTCCACAATTTCCTTAATTTTAATGAAAAGGAATACAAAAAGGTTATTGGTGAAGTCTCAAGATTAAAGCAGTGGTGGATTAAATTAAGTGTAGAGAATTTGAAAAGGTAAAGCAGAGATAGTTAGGAAGTCTAATCTTATTCAAGTGATCTTTGATCAAGTCAGCAAAACCTTAGAGGAATTAAGACTGTCTGACCTGTTCATGCCTTTCTGGTCACTATTTTCCTTTCCTGGACTCTTAGATTTTCCTCCTCTATGTTAGTGCTATTTTTTTTTTCTGCTGCTGCTTTTGGTTTGTTTAACTATTGAGAAAATTCTTTTCCAGGACCTCTTCAGTGTTTTCCTTTCTGTTAATTCTTTCCCTTCTTAAAAAGTTGTCCTGAATTCTCTTGGGATATTATTTTCCTGTTTATTTCCCTACTTTCTTAACTAAGTCCCTAAGAAAACATTTCGTGTCCTATATTCCTTGTTCTCTATTAATTCTTCATCAGTCTCTATCTGCGGTCTGGCTCCTCAGAAGCAGACTCTGGGACATGGATTCAAATGCAAATAGCTTACATGGAAAATGATCCTTGGTCATACAACAGGAGAGGCACAACAGTGAGATAGGAAGAAGGCAGCCATTGAGGGTATGCGGTTAAAACTGATGCTGATGATTTTCAACTATTTGTCTCCAGCTTGTATCTCAGCTTCAGAGTCCAAATTCACAAAACTTCTGAAACCCAACTGCTACAAACATTGGCATAAGGAAAACATCCAAGTCCTAGCACTCCTAATCCATGAATATGTTGACATTGAATAAATTACTTCTCCAAGTTCCAGGCAATGCTCATGCAAGAACAGGGACAATAACAATGACATCAATATAAATGTTTTAATTATGAAATGAGGTTGTTTATGTTAAGCAGTAAGAGGCGTGCCTGTTACACTGGAAGCAGTAAATACTCACTCAGGATCTGTCAATGCTGATGACACAAACCAATTTCTTTTCTTACTTTTTAAAAATTAGAAACTCACTATTTATTAATCCCAAATGAAATAATGTCTCTGGTCACCGTCTTTGAGATTTGCATATGCCATTAAGAGAGAGGTTTATGAGGAAACTTTAAAGTTGGTAAAATGATGGCACTGACATCACCCAAATCTACAGGTCTATACTAACATCTCCCAACAAACTAATTTCCTCTTACACATTCCATGTCTTTGTTAACAGCAATTCCATCTATCACTTGCATCAGAAATTTTAAAATGCTACCAGAATCGTTCTCACTTTCAACATGAGGTACCACATCCTACCAACTCCGACTCTCACATACTTCTTAAAATTGTCATATCCTCTACATCCTTCTTTTTCTGCCTAATGCCAGCCCTCAGAATGCCTTGCTTATATTAAAATACTTTGGAGGGTTATAGTATCTGATACAAAATAATCACTTAATAAATATTTGAATGAATAAATATCATCAAATCATTTCTAATACAGCAAATGATACCATACTACTCTGGCTGCTTTGGAGTTGCCCTAGATTTCACATTTTAACCTCTACCCTTTAACTTCTACCTTCAAATATACCTTGATTCCAAGTGGCTTTTAACACCACCCCTCATCTGTCCACCTAGACTTTGTTCCTCTTGACTTTTAAGGTGCCAAAGCATTTATTAGTCTCACTATTGAAAGGCCACCAATGAAAGATCTTCACATCTGCTGCAGGGGACCACGTGGAGGCAAGCAGGCACAGCAGACACGTTATTACAGAGTTTATTAGATGAGCCATATTTCCCCCAAGAGGGAGCACATGGCACCTGTCCAAATGCAGGTAGCAGGAGGTTCTGGGGCAGGAAGTGAGGTAGGTGGGAGATCACGTGGGACCTGGAAGAGAGAGAAAGGGAGGGGCCAGCTGTATGGCGGGAACTCCGGGGCTGAGAGGAGCTCAGGTCTAGGTGGAGCTGAGGACGAAAGGTGAGCAATATGCTTACAACTAGGACTTTTTATGTTATCTTTCTGTGTTCTCTATTGACTTGTCTAACATTGTTAGACAAGTCCATTCCCTCACCTTGTTTTGGTCATATTCACCTCTGTGACATATTACCAACAAACAAAACCCTCAGTTTTTGCAATTGTAGTTTTCCTGCTTGGACCACTCTTTCTCTGGGTCTTCACCAAGCTGTGAATTTACAGTAGTTTATCTTATTTTTTATGGGTCTTTGGGTTAGAACTCATGGCCTGGGAGCATTTGTACTCCAAACTACCTTGCTACCACTTGAGCTACAGTGCCACTTCCAGTTTTTTGGTGTTCAATTGGAGATAGGCGTTCCATGGACTTTCTTGCCTAGGTTGGCTTCAAACCATGATCCTCAGATCTCAGGCTTTTGAATAGCTAGGATTACAGGCATTAACCACAAGTGCCCAGCCATAGTTCAAAGTTTTAATTTCCCACAATTATCTCCTTCTCTGTATTTTTACATCTTACTGCCTTTCTCCATCTTAGAATGTAAGCTTCTTAACATAGAATTTATGGCTTCTTTTGATTGTCATCTAGATCTTAAGACCAAAGTTAGCATATAGCAGCACCTCAATAAATATTTGTTAATAAATATTTATTGATTACGGTTTAAAATGAGCACTCAATGAGATGTACGAGACGTTATATCAAAAATGTACTTTACAATTTTTGGAGGGATAGGATGACAGGAATTTTAAGGGGAAACAAAGGAGGAGGCAACAATGCTTGACAAGAAATATACTCTCATTACCTTGCTCATGTAATATCAATATCAATAGGAAAACATCAATTATCTTTTATAGGTAAGAATAGGAAATTAACCTGGAGAATTAGAAAACTGATTAAAATGATACTTCCACCTTGCTCCTTTTTTGAAAATTCCTTTATTGGGTTTGCGGTCAAGATGGTGGAGGAGAAGCTGGAGGCTAAACAAGCTCTCACATAGAAAGCAGTTTTAGAGTTCCAGTGAACAGTCCTAAGCCAGACAATCACACCAAATGTGCCATCACAGGACAGAGATTTAGGCCACAGAGGGAAAATCTAGGCAAGGAGACAGATCTGAGCTCTTGCCAGAAGCCGCTGCCACCCGGGGGCAACAGTGGCAGTGGTGGCCGAAACCGCCATACCTGAATCACACAGAGTCCCGGACCAAGGAGCCAGACACAGAGGGTGAGCAGATTCTACTCAACACCAGCAACAACCGACAAGGAGCAGACATCTTCATCCTGCAATTCACAGACCAGAGATGACCCAGGAACCAAGACTCGGCAAGAGTAGAAGCCTGACATCCTTACTCTTTCTCAGGGAGCAAAGGAGAGAAGGCCACCACTCCCCCCCCCCCAGTACCAGAGATCTCCATCTTGGATACCGACAAAGCTCAGCGGAGCTGCTAGCTCCAACTCAGGCCTTGGAAGAAAAGTAGAGTCATTTAGCAGGTCACAAGAACCTAAACTGACCTGCCAGACTCAGCTCCACCCAGGAAAAACTCACCCAGCTCGAGTGCCAGCCCTAGGACTGGCTTTCTTCACTGGGTAATCAGAGCCAGAGGCTGCCCCTCCCTTTAGCAGCCTTGACAATCAATTGAAATTCAGTAAACAGAAACCCTGAGAATGGCTCCAGGCTGGGCTCTGTGAGTTTCTCACAAACCAGCCCCCGGGAAAAGCTACTGTTTGCTGAAAGGCCTCAACTCTACCCAGAGCCTAACCTCATCACAGCATCTCCAAACTTGAGGAAAAAGCCATCTTCCTCTTTTATGATACTCAAAGCATATCTCCCTCACATTGAACTAACCTGGGAGGAGGATCGCAAAATCCTGGGTAAAGCAGAGCATGTTTCTGCCTGTTCCAACAAACTGACTTAAGAAACCAACCAAGCCACAGGACCATAAGCAGACCAGAGACTCCAACAAGAGGGTGCTTACAGCCACAAGGAAGATACAGGACTTTTCCCAATCTTCCCAAAAAAATCAAAGAACTTTTTTTTTCTTCTTTTTTTTTTGTACCTTTTATAAAAA
This sequence comes from Dipodomys merriami, assembly GCF_024711535.1. Lineage (NCBI taxonomy): Eukaryota > Metazoa > Chordata > Mammalia > Rodentia > Heteromyidae > Dipodomys > Dipodomys merriami. The sequence continues at coordinate 9,351,914 of NW_027206113.1, forward strand.
AATTTTTTTTTCCTTTCTAAAACTTTTTTTAATTTTAAATTTTTACCATTTTTGAAAAAAAATTCTAGCAACCTTTTTTCTTATTATAATTGTTATTTTAGGAGTACATATGTGTGTGTGTTTTTCTTTCCTTTTGTTCTTTCTTTTTTTAAAAAAAATTCTTTTTGTTTTTAGTTCAGCTCTACTTAACTTCTGATCTTTTTTTCTTTCTTTCTTACCCTTTTCACCTTTTCTTCTCTTTCATTCTTCTTTATGTGACTTAATTGTTGTTCCGCACATCCTCAGATAAACCCATAGTTGACTATGAGACCCTATCCACCATGGTGTACACACTTAATCCATAAATTTACTACTCAATTCAAAACCTCTGAGACTCAAATTCCTTAATAGCAGTACTACCTCTTTATACCGATATAATATATTAAGGATTTTTATTTTTAAATTTTTCACATCTCCTTTATATCCCCCTCCCTTCTCTCATTATATTCACGTTCTTCTCTGAATAGTTTGCATTCGTGCTGCATAATATTTTTAATTTTTACTTTTCTATTTTTTCTGGTCTCTTTTTTTCCCTTTCTCTTTCTTCTTCTTTTCTCTCTGTCTGCTTTCATCCTATCCAACCTATTTCCTGCTTTGAGATTAGGACTTAGTTAACTCTCCCTGTGCCTTCCCACATCATTTTCTTCCTATTTTTTACCCACATCTCTCCCTAACCCTAATAATTTATGGTTTTCCAAATTCTCTACGGTTCGGAGCCTATTAATTAATATATAGTTGTTTAATGTTGAATAGATGTATCTGTTGAACTAGACTGTATCTGCAGACTATTGAGTGTGCAAATTCAGACTTTGGTTGATGCTTGCCTTAAGTTAGTGGTCCAGCAAAAAACTAGTGTTATTTTCATCCCAAATGGGCAGAGTAAGCCGGAAAACCACAAGAAAAATGGCAACTGCAGGTGTCACAATTCCCACTCATGATTATCAGGGGACAGAACACATAATGAATAATCCAGAGGAGAGTTTCCAAATAGCTCTACAAACACTGTTGGAAAACATGATAAATAAAAAGATTGAAAACATACAAAGGACTCTGTATGAGCGTGATAGGGAGAGAGAGGAGGCAAACAAAAGGTCAATGCAGGAAAAGATTGAAAACCTAAATAGGACTCTGTATGAGCATGATAGGGAGAGAGAAGAGGCAATCCACAGGAATATACAGGAATATCATGAGTGAGAGGAAGCTACTCAAAAACTGATACAGGATTTGCATGAGCAGCTTGAGAATACTCAAAGAGAAAGGCAAGAATGGCATGAACAGGCTGAGAACACTCAAAGAGAACTACAGGAATGGCGTGAATGGGAGGAAGCTAAGCAAAGAGTAATACAGGAATTGAGAGAGCAGGATGAGAATGCACAAATATCACTAAAGGCATTCATGGGATCCATTAACAAAGAGCTGAAGGAAGTCAGGAATACCACAAAGGGAATGCTGAATGGAACCCAAGAGGAGGAATGGGAGTCCAAGGAAAACGTAAACAATCAACTAAGTGACTTGAGAATAAACACTGAGCAACAAATTAAGGAAGTAAAGAAGTTCATACAAGATCTAAAACAAAGCTTCAACAAAGAATTTGAAGCCAATTCAGCTGACCAATTAGAAGGAAAAGAACAAAAAACAAAGTAGAGAGTCTTGACAGCAGGTTAATCCATGCAGAAGATAGAATCTCGGGGATTGAAGACACTTTAGATATTATAGAGAAAGAACATACAACCTTCCAAGACTAGTTCAATTAATATGATAGATCTATCCAAAACTTGGAAGACTCAGAAGGCCTAATCTAAGGATAATCGTGTAGAGGAACACCTAGAAACAGAAGTTAATGGTCTAGAAAATTTGTGTAACAGCATCCTATCAGAGAATGTCCCAAATATGCAAAAAGATAGGCCTGTTCAGATACAAGAAGGTTTTAGAACTCCAGATAGACGAGACCAGAACAGGACATCCCACCATCACATTATAATCCACACAGTAACAACTCAGACCAAGGAAAAGATCCTTAAAGCTGTCAAGGAGAAAAGATTAATCACCTATAAAGGGAAACCAATTAGAATCACCTCAGATTTCTCAGCAGAGACAATCAAAGCAAGAAGAGCCTGGAATGATATATGCCATGCCTTAAAAACAAAGAACTCTGAACCAAGAATACTGTACCCAGCTAAACTCTCCTTCATAACTGGAGGCCAAATAAAATCTTCCATAGCAAAGAAAAATTGAAATAATACATCTCCACGAAACCAGCCCTACAAAAGATTCTTAAAGATGTCCTACACATAGAGAACCAACAAGAACACAATGTAGGCCAAGTAATTGCACTCAAACTGTGAATCCAAGAACCATAGGAAGAACCCAGTTATCACAGCCCCTAAGAAGGTATAACATGGCAGAAACTCCCAAATACCTCTTAGTCCCATCTCTTAACATTAACGGACTTAACTCTCCAATTAAGCGACATAGACTGTCTAGTTGGATTAAAAAACAAGATCCTTCTATCTGCTGCCTTCAGGAGTCACATCTTGCCCGTAAAAACAAACACATTTTCAAGGTGAAAGTCTGGAACAAAATCTAGCAAGCAAAGGGCCCCCATAAACAGGCAGGAGTTGCAATCCTAATAACATATAACATAGACTTCAAATTAAAATTTGTGAGAAGAGATAAAGAAGGTCTTTACATACTAATGAAGGGATCTCTCCTTCAGGAGGATATTACAATTCTAAATATCTATTCGCCAAACAACGGAGCACAAAAATTTATCCAAGAAACATTACTTTCCTTCAAATCCCTCACAGATCCAAAGACATTAATTGTTGGGGATTTTAACACACCACTCTCCCCACTAGATAGATCAACTGGTCAAAAACTCAACAGAGAAACCGCAGATATAAACAGCTGCATAGATCAACTAGATTTAACAGACATCTACCAAATATTTGACCCAATAGCATCAGAATACACGTTCTTCTCAGCAGCACATGGAACATTTTCTAAAATAGACCACATTTCAGGCCACAAAGAAGGTTGTCCAAATACAGAAATGTTGAAGTTATACCTTGCATTCTCTCTTACCACAAGGGAATAAAATTAGAACTCAACATCAAAAGCCACCAAAGAAAGTCTGGTAACACATGGAGGCTGAACAACACACTGCTGAATCACAAGTGAGTCATGGAAGAGATTAGAAAGGAAATTCAAATGTTCATGCTATTCAACAAAAATGAACACACAAATTACCAGCTCCTCTGGGACACAGCAAAGGCAGTACTCAGAGGCAAGTTTACAGCTCTGAGCTCCTACATCAACAAATTGGAGAGATTTGAAACCAACAATTTAATGGCACATCTAAACCGCCTTGAAAAAGAGCAGCAATATAAACCCCAATCCAGTAGAGGGAAAGAAATAATTAAAATTAAATCAGAATTAAATGAATTAGATTCCAAAAAAACTATAGAATGAATTAACTAAACAAAGAGTTGGTTGTTCAAAAAAATTAACAAAATTGCCAGACCCTTAGCAAATCTTATCAAAAAAAGAAGAGAACACACCCAAATAAAAAAACTCAGATATGAGAATGGAAACATCACCACGGAAACAACCAAGATTCAGAACATTATAAGGGAATAATTCTCAAAACTTTATGCTAATAAGTTTGACAACTTGGCAGAATTGGCCCTTTTTCTAGGAAATATTGACATGCCAAAACCAAACTAGGATGAGTTAAACCATCTTAATAGGCCCATATCAAGCATTGAAATAGAAAGAGCAATAAGAGCCCTTCCATCTAAGAAATGTCCAGAACCAGATGGTTTTACAGCGCAATTCTACAAGGCCTTCAAAGCAGAGCTCACGCCAATATTCCTCCAACTCTTCAATGAAATCACAAAAGAAAGCTCACTACTGAACAGATTCTATGAAGCCATCATAACCCGCATCCCAAAACCAGGTAGGGACTCATCAAAGACAGAGCACTATATACCAATTTCTTTGATGAACATTGATGTAAAACTTCTCAACGAAATTTGGTAAATTGACTTCAACAATTCATCCAAAAAATCATACACCATGATCAAACAGGGATGATAATCAGGGATGCAAAGCTGGTTCAATACACGCAAATCAATGTATATTATTCATCACATCAAGAGGAGCAAGGATAAGAACCACATGGTTATCTCAATAGATGCACAAAAAGCATTCAACAAGATCCAACACCCCTTTATGATGAAGGTTTTGGAAAAATTAGAAATCCATAGAATATTCCTCAATACAATAAAGTCTGTATATGAAAAACGTACAGCCGGCATTATACTTAATGGTGAAAAACTAAAGTCATTTCCTCTTAACTCAGGAAAAAGACAAGGATGTCCACTCTGTCCACTTCTCTTCAATCTAGTATTAGAATGCCTAGCTACAGCAATAAGACAAGATGCAAACATAAAGGAGAACCAAATAGGGAAAGAAGGAGTAAAACTCTCCCTCTTTGCAGATGGCATGATCTTGTATTTAAAGGATCCCATAGACTTTACTCCCAAATTTCTCAAGCTGATTCAAAACTTTGGCAAAGTAGCAGGATATAAAATTAACCCCCAAAATCAATGGCTTTTCTGTATGCCCAAAATGAGAAAAGTGTGGCTGAAATTAGGAATGCAACTCCATTAGTAATAGCCCCACAAAAAATAAAATACCTAAGAATTAGCTTAACGAAAGAAATGAAGGACTTCTAAGATGAAAACTATTAAATCTTGAAAAAGGAAATCAAACAGAACTTAGAAAACGACAAAATCTCCCATGCTCCTGGATTGGCATGATTAACATCGTGAAAATGGCAATACTTCCCAAGGCTATCTACAAATTAATGTGATACCTATCAAAATTCCAACCTCATTCTTCAAGGAAATAGAAGAGGCAATCCAAAAATTCATAAGGAACAATAAAAGACCCCGAATAGCAAAAACACTCTTCAATGGAAAGAACTCTGCTGGAGGAATATCAATACCAAATTTCAAACTCTACTATAAAGCCATAGTAATCAAAACAGTTTGGTATTGGCATAAGAACAGACCTCAGGACCAATGGAATAGAATTGAAAACCCAGAAATGAACCTACAGACCTATAGCCATCTGATCTTTGATAAGGGAGCTAAAACAATAGAATGGAAGAAAGACAGCCTCTTCAGTAAATGATGCTGGCAAAATTAGTTAACTACTTGTAGAAAACTAAAGCTAGAACCTTATATATCACCCTGCACCACAATCAACTCCAAATGGATCAAAGTCCTCGGAGTCAAAGCAGACACAATGAAACCATTACAGGATGGAATAGGAGAAACCATAGGTCTCCTTGGAGTAGGCCAATATTTTCTTAATAGAGACCCGGAAAGACAACAAATCAAATAATGGTTGGACAAGTGGGATTGCATGAAGTTGCAGCGCTTCTGCATGGCAAAGGACAGCTAGCAAGATCAATAGAAAGCCCATGGATTGGCAGAAGATCTTCACTAGCCATACAAGGGACAAGGGTCTCATATCTAAAATATACTTGGAACTCAATAAATTAAATCCCCCAACAACAAATCCTCAAAGAAACAACTGCCCAATAAATAAGTGGGCTAATGACTTGAAGAGAAACTTCTCTGAAGAAGAAAGAAGGATGGCCAATAGACACATGAAGAAATGCTCAACCTCCCTAGCCATAAAAGAAATGCAAATCAAAACAACATTGAGATACCACCTCACCCCAGTTAGAATGGCAAAAATCAAGAACTATAATAACAACAGATGCTGGAGGGGATGTTGACAGATGGGAACCTTACTTCATTGTTGGTGGGAGTGTCAACTTTTTCAACCACATTGGAAAGCAGTAAGGAGGTTCGTGAAAAGACTTCATATAGAGCTCCCCTATGATCCAGCAATCCCACTTTTGGGCCTTTGCCCAAATGTTTACAAACTAGACCACACTAAAGCTACCAGCACAACTATGTTTATTTCAGCATTATTTACCATAGCTAAGATATGGAACCAATGCAGATGTCCCTCAGTAGATGAATGAATCAAGAAAATGTGGTATATATACACAATGGAATTCTATGCCTCCATCAAAATAATGACATTGCCTCATTTGTTAGGAAATGGAAAGGCTTGGAAAACATTATACTTAGTAAAGTAAGCCAAGCCCAAAGAAACATAGGTCCCATGGTTTCCCTTATTTGAAATATCTAGTATATGTATGAGTCAAGCAAAAAAGGTCAGGTAATGTGATGTTAGGAAAACGAACCATTAGATATGTATTTCAATTTTGTTTTTATTTCATGGGTTTTTTTCTCACGCATTTATAAGATATCTCTTTGTTGCTTTGTATGTCCCTCCCCCACAGTATCACCCCTGCTTTCACTATATTTGATGTCGGTATAATTTGTGGAGGAGAAGGGAAATAACAAGTTGTTTAAGGATACAGATGGACCCGTTGCAACAATGAGAAGTACAAGTTGTCATGTATAAAACGAACTTAACAACTTTGTTGGTGGTGGGGAGAATTGGGTGGAGGGGCGGGGTGAAGCTGGAAAGGGATGTGAAGGGTAAACAAAGAAGGAGGCTGCAATGCTTGAAAAGAAATGTACTCATTATCTTCCCCATATAATTGTAACCCCTCTGTACAGTATGTTCACAATTTAAAAAAATAATTGTTTGAAAAGCTATAAAAGATAAATCCTTACCTAATTTGACTAAAAGGAAAGATAAATCCAAATAAATAAAAGTAGTGATAAAAACATACGCAGCACAAAAATACCAATGGAATTAATACAATCATGAAGAAATTCTTTGAAAAATCGATATTCAAGCAAATTGGAAAACCTAAAATATGGGTACATTTCTAGATACATTGACCTACCAAAATTGAGCCAATAGGAAGTAACCACTTAAATAGACTTAAAACAAATGATTAGATTAAAGCCTTAATAAGCAGTCTAACAAAGAAAAGCCCAAGAACTGATGGATTTACTGCCAAAATCTACCAGACTTCTAAAGAATAATTACCATTAGTACTCCTGTACCTATTGGTGAAATAGATGAAAAAAGAAAAACTACCAAACTCATTCTATGGAACCCATATTATACTAATTCCAAAGCCAGATAGGGTGACTAGAAGAAATGAACTTATAGACCACTTTCTGTACTGAAGATAGGTCCAAATATTCTAAACAAATACTTACAAACAGAACTCATCAACATATTAATAGATCATTTGAGTATCAGTTGCTCACACCTATAACCCTGCCACTCAGGAAGCTGAGATCTAAGGATCATAGTTTAAAGCTAGGCAGAAGAGTAAGATTTTTACCTCCAATTAACCAGCAACCAAGCTGAACTAGCAGTGTGATTCCAGTGGTGGAAGGTCATCCATGAACGAAAAAGCTGAGTGAGAGCAAAAGGCGAGTTCAAGTTCTAGTGCTGGAAAAATAAAAAACAAAAACAAAACGCAAACAAAAAATATACAAAAAAAACAAACAAAAATTCTCTCACTTTTGGATCAAGTTGGCTTCATTCCAGGAGTGCAAGCGTGGTTTCAACTGGAATTTATCATCTGTAATTTTAATTGTAATTTACCATCTAAACAGAATCAAAGCTCAAATCCCATGATCATTTCAGTTGTTACAGAAAAAAAAAGCCTTTGACAAAATTTAGTGTACTCTTATGATTAAAAAACGCTCATAAGAAAGTAGGAATACAATCTTTAGGATATCTATGACTTCATACATTGATCCTATTTTTGGTGGTGAGAACATTCTTTCTTGTGGAGGTTGCTAAATATTCAATAAAGAGTTTCCTCTGTTTTCAGTTTAAAAAATTCCTTTATTGCCAATAAAATGCAGGATAGTTAAAGAAATACGAAAATTTCCTAAGGTAAAGCAAATTGCTATATGTTTGCTGGGATAAAATGCCCAGCAGCAAACTTAAGGGAAAAAAATCAAATAACAATGGTGAATTCAAAGACCACCTTCTGTTATTCAAATCACTTAGTAGACAAAGAACCATTTAACATAATATATATTGAATATTCTTTCATCTCTCAATAAATTACCACAATACTGACACCTTCATGAAATAGAGCATTCCCAGGTTAACTACTTTGATGACTGAGTTGAAATTAGATGAAAGGTGTGGGGGTGTAATTGACAGATGTTTCTGGTTTAGGGGCCGAAAGTTGCTCTGGAAATTGCAGTTGTCATATCCATGTCATACCTGCACCTTGCACTTGTCCTGGAAATTCTCAGCAAGTTCTCTTGATTTCCCTTGAGAATCCCTGTACTAAAAACAGCTCTTATGGTAAACTTGAGCTGAGAAACAAATTGTCTCAAGAACACTCCCATGATTTCCATTACCAGAGTATACTGCTCCTTTTAATTATAGCACAGAGATTTATTTTGAGATATATAAGGGGAAGAGAAGCTACAAGAATATTTTTAAGGACAGGGACAAGAGAATGATCCTGTCAAGTTTGGCACTGTCATGATTGAGGGGAGAGCTTTAGGCCACATGGTGTGATAATTTGGCAACATAAACCTCTTTTTTATTTCTACTTAGGTCAATAATGACAAAATAGAATATGTGAACTTTTTAAAGGTAAAGATTTCAGGTTCATATGTCAATGCCAAACTTAAACAAAAATACACATATATTTTGAATTGCTTATATAGCAAAAAGCCTAGCAACATTGTTATGTTTGTTTCCCTGAAGTGTAAAAGGACAAATTTGACATCTTTGAAAAATTAATGATTGAGGAGAAGCCTGGTGTCTCATGCCTGTAATCCAATCTACTGAGGAGGTAAATATTGGGAGGGCTGTGGTTCAAGGTCAGCCTGAATAAAAAGTTGGAGACACTCCATCTCAATCAATTAAAAACTGGGTGTAATGACTCATTCCAAGTTTAAGTGGGAAAGATAAACAAGAGGGCTGTGGTCTAGAATAGTCCAGGCATAGACCAGAGGACCTCTTTAGAAAAATAACTGAAACAAAAACAACTTGGGGAATGGCTCAAATGGTACAACACTTGCAGGGCAAAACCATGAGCTCAAATTGTAGTACTGAAAAAAAAAGAAATGAAAAATTATATTTTTTGTTTATTCTTACAAAATATTGAAAATTGACATTTTCTTTTTGATATCAGATTGACATAAAAACGTACAAAATATTTGGCTATGATGGTAGAAAATTCTAGCTGTTGACATCAAATTTTTCTGTTCTTTCTAGGCATCCAGCTAGACTGTATTTATTGCTGACAGTATCTTAAAGTTACTGCAAAGTGACTCCAGTCAATAGAATGAGAGCAAAGAAAATGCATAGTCCCCAGAGTTCCGGGAAGATGGCGGAGGAGAAGCTGGAATCTGAACAAGCTCTCGCATAGAAAGCAGCTTTAGAGTTCCAGTGAACAGTCCTAAGCCAGAGAATCACACCAAGTGTGCCATCACAGGACAGAGAGTTAGACAAGAGAGGGGAAGCCAAGGCAAGTGGTCGCCAGCAGCCGCCACGGCGGCGGCGGCGGCGGCAACAGGGTCGCAAGCGGCAGAGACCACAGCCGGGGGCCATACCTGAGCGCTCACACAGAGAGTCCGGGATGAAGGAGCCAGACGCAGCGGCCGAGCGGATTCTACTCAACACCAGCAAGAACCAACAAAAAGCGGACATCCTCACCCTGCAGCTTGCAGACCAGAGACGACCCAGGATCCAAGACTCGGCACCAGAGACGACCCAGGACCCAAGACTCGGCGTGAGTACAAGCCCGACATCCTCACTCCTCAGGGAGCAGAGGAAGGAAGGCCACCCCTCCCCCCCCAGCACCGGTGATCTCCATCTTGGATACCGACAAAGCTCGGAGTTGCTGCTAGCTTCAGCTCAGGCCTTGGAATAAAATGAGTCATTTAGCAGGTCACAAGAACTTAACGCCGAAGTGACCTGCCAGACTCAGCTCCATCCAGGGAAAAGTCACCCAGCACAGGCGCCAGCCTAGCCTCACTGGGTAACCAGAGCCAGAGGCTGCCCCTCCCTCTAGCAGCCACCACAATCAATTGAAAAACAGAAACCCTGAGAATGGCTCCAGGCTGGGCGCTGTGAGTTATCACAAAATAGCCCCAGGGAAAAGCTACTGTTTGCTGAAAGGCCTCAACTCCACCCAGAACCTAGCCTCATCACCACATCCCCCTCTTTTGTGACTCTCAAAGCAGACCACCCTCACAGAAAACTAACCTGGGAGGGGGATCTCAAAATCTTGGGTAAAGCAGAGCATTTTTCTGCCTCTTCCAACCAACCGACTTAAGAAACCAATCAAGCCACAGGACCCCAAGCTGACCAGAGACTCCAAGAGACTGGTTGCAGACAAAAGGGAGATACAGGATTCTTCCCACTCCTCCCCCCCCCAAAAAAAAATCAAAAGACTTTTTTTTTTTCTTCTTTTTTTTTCTTTTTTTTTTTTCTCTTTTTTTCTTCTTCTTCTTTTCTTTTTTTTTGCTTGTTTTTTGTTTTTTGTTACCTTATATATATATATATATATATATATATATATATATATATATATATATATATATATGTATATAAATTTTTTTCCCTTCTAAAACTTTTATCAATCTTTAATTTTTGCCTCTTCTGAAAAAATAATTGTTTTCCAGTAACTTTTTTTTTCTCATCTTATAATTTTTATTTCAGAATTACGTGAATGAGAGTTTTCCTTTCTTTTCTTGACTTCTTTCTCTTTTTCTTTCTTTCTTAATTATCTTTTTGTTTTTTATCTAGCTCTACTGAACTTCTGATCTTTTCTTCTCCCTTAAAGCTTTTCACATCTCCTCAATGTCCCTCCCCTTCTCTGAACATATTCACATTCCTCTCTAAATAGACGGTCTTTTAACCTCTATAATAACATTAATTTTTACGTTTCTATTCTTTTTCTGGTCTCTCTTTATTCCCCTTTCCGTCTCTTCTTTTTCTCTCTCTCTCTACTTGCATCCTACCCAACCCATTTCCTGCACTGTGAGTAGGACATAGTTAACTCTCCTTGTGCCTCCCCACACCAATCTATTCCTATTTTTTAACCACATCTCTCACTAATCCTAATAATTTCTGATTTTCCAAATTCTTTTCTGCGGTTCGAAGTCCTTTAACATATAGTCGTTTGATGTTGAATAGATGTATCTGTTGAACTAGATTGTATCTGTAGACTATTGACTGTACAAATGCAAACTTTGGTTGATGGTTGCCTTAAGATAGTGTTCTAGCACAAAACTGGTGCAATCTTTATCTCAAATGGGCCGAGTAAGCCGGAAAAACACAAGAAAAATGGCAAATTCGGGTATCTCAATTCCCAACCTTGATAATCAGGGATTAGAACAGATAAAGAATAACCCAGAGGAGAGTTCCCAAATAGCTCTACAAACACTAATAGCAAACATGATAAATGAGAAGTTTGACAATGTACAAAGGACTCTGTATGAGCGTGATAGGGAGAGAGAGGAGGCATCCCAGAAGTTTATACAGGAATATCATAAGCGTGAGGAAGCTTCTCAAAAACTGATACAGGATTTGCATGAACAACTTGAGAATACTCAAAGAGAAAGGGAGGAATGGCGTGAGCAGGCAGAGAACACTCAAAGAGAACTGCAGGAATCCCACAGAAGGGAGGAAACTAATCAAAGAGTAATTCACGAATTAAGAGACCAGGTAGAGAATACACAAAGATCACTAAAGACATTCATGGAATCCATTAACAAAGAGCTGAAGGAAGTCAGGGAGACCACAAAGGGAATGTTGAATGGAACCCAACAGAAGGAATGGGAGTCCAAAGAAACCATAACCAATCAACTAAGTGATTTGAGAACAAACACCGAACACCAAATTAAGGAAGTAAAGAAATTCATACAAGACCTAAAACAGAGCTTCAACAAAGAACTGACCAATTAGAAGGAAAAGAGATAAAAAACAAAGTAGAGAGTCTTGACAGCAGGTTAGACCATGCAGAAGATCGAATCTCAGGGATTGAAGACAGCCTAGATATTATAGAGAAAGAACATACAACCATCCAAGACAAGTCCAAGAAATATGATAGGTCTATCCAACACCTGGAGGACACCATCAGAAGGCCCAATTTAAGGATAATGGGTGTAGAGGAGCACCTAGAAACAGAAGTTAATGGTCTAGGAAATTTGTTTAACAGGATCCTAGCAGAGAACTTCCCAAACATACAAAAAGATAGGCCTATTCAGATACAAGAAGCTTTTAGAACCCCAAATAGACCAGACCAGAATAGGACATCCCACCGTCACATTATAATCCACACAGGATCAACCCAGACCAAGGAAAAGATCCTTAAAGCTGTCAAGGAGAAAAGATTAATCACCTATAAAGGGAAACCAATTAGAATTACCTCAGATTTCTCAGCAGAGACAATCAAAGCAAGAAGAGCCTGGAATGACGTATGCCATGCCCTAAAAACAAACAACTATCAACCAAGAATACTGTACCCAGCTAAACTCTCCTTCATAACTGAAGGCCAAATAAAAACCTTCCATAGCAAAGAAAAATTGAAACAATACATCTCCACCAAACCAGCCCTGCAAAAGATTCTTAAAGATGTCCTACACATAGAAAACCAACAAGAACGCAACAAAGGCCAAGAAACTGCACACAAACTGAGAATCCAAGAACCTTAGGAAGAGCCCAGTTTTCACAGCCCCCAAGAAGGTGGATAACATGGCAGGAACTCCCAAATACCTCTCAGTCCTATCTCTTAACGTTAACGGACTGAACTCTCCAATTAAGCGACATAGACTGTCTAGTTGGATTAAAAAACAAGACCCTTCTATCTGCTGCCTGCAGGAGTCATATCTTGCCCGTAAAAACAAACATATTTTCAAGGTTAAAGGCTGGAACAAAATCTACCAAGCAAACGGCCCTCATAAACAGGCGGGAGTTGCAATCCTAATATCAGATAAAATAGATTTCAAATTAAAATTCGTGAGAAGAGATAAAGAAGGTCGCTACATACTAATTAAAGGATCTCTCCTTCAGGAGGATATTACAATTCTAAATATCTATTCGCCAAACAATGGAGCACCCAAATTTATCAAAGAAACACTACTTTCCCTCAAATCCCAGATAGATCCAAAGACATTAATCGTTGGGGATTTTAACACACCACTCTCCCCACTAGATAGATCAACTCGGCAAAAACTCAACAGAGAAACCGCAGATCTAAACAGCTGCATAGATCAACTAGACTTAACAGACATTTACCGAACATTTCACCCAGCAGCATCAGAATACACGTTCTTCTCAGCAGCACATGGAACGTTTTCTAAAATAGACCACATTTTAGGCCACAAAGCAAACTTGTCTAAATTCAGAAACATTGAAGTTATACCTTGCATTCTCTCTGACCACAAGGGAATAAAATTAGAACTCAACACCAAAAGCCACCAAAGAAAGTCCGGTATCACATGGAGGCTGAACAACACACTGCTGAATCATGAGTGGGTCATGGAAGAGATTAGAAAGGAAATTCAAATGTTCATGCTATTCAACAAAAATGAACACACAAATTACCAGCTCCTCTGGGACACAGCAAAGGCAGTACTCAGAGGAAAGTTTATAGCTCTGAGCTCCTACATCAACAAATTGGAGAGATCGGAAACTAACAATTTAATGACACATCTAAACCTCCTTGAAAAAGAGCAGCAAGATAAACCCCAATCCAGTAGACGGAAAGAAATAATCAAAATTAAATCAGAATTAAATGAATTAGAATCCAAAAAAACTATAGAAAGAATCAACAAAACAAAGAGTTGGTTCTTCGAAAAACTTAACAAAATTGACAGACCCTTAGCAAACCTTATCAGAAAAAGGAGAGAACACACCCAAATTAATAAACTCAGAGATGAGAATGGAAACATCCCCACGGAAACAACCAAGATTCAGAACATTATAAGGGAATACTTCTCAAAACTTTATGCTAATAAGTTTGAGAACTTGACAGAAATGGACCTTTTCCTAGCAAATATTGACATGCCAAAACTAAACCAAGATGAGTTAAACCAGCTTAACAGGCCCATATCAAGCATTGAAATAGAAACAGCAATAAGAGACCTCCCAGCTAAGAAAAGTCCAGGACCAGATGGTTTTACAGCGGAATTTTACAAGGCCTTCAAAGCAGAGCTCACACCAATACTCCTCCAACTCTTCAATGAAATTGAAAGAGAAAGCTCACTACCAAACACATTCTATGAAGCCATCATAACCCTCATCCCAAAACCAGGCAGGGACTCATCAAAGAAAGAAAACTATAGACCCATTTCTTTGATGAACATTGATGCAAAACTTCTCAACAAAATTTTGGCCAATCGACTTCAACAATTCATCCAAAAAATCATACACCATGATCAAACAGGATTCATTTCAGGGATGCAAAGCTGGTTCAATATACGCAAATCAATTAATATTATTCATCACATCAACAGGAGCAAGAATAAGAACCACATGGTTATCTCAATAGATGCAGAATAAGCATTTGACAAGATCCAACACCCCTTTATGATGAAGGTTCTGGAAAAATTAGGAATCCATGGAACATTCCTCAATACAATAAAGGCTGTATATGACAAACCTACAGCCAGCATTATACTCAATGGTGAAAAACTAAAGCCATTTCCTCTTAACTCAGGAACAAGACAAGGATGCCCACTCTCTCCACTTCTCTTCAATCTAGTATTAGAATGCCTAGCTACAGCAATAAGGCAAGATGCAGACATAAAGGGGATCCAAATAGGGAAAGAAGTAATAAAACTCTCCCTCTTTGCAGATGACATGATCTTGTATTTAAAGAATCCCATAGACTCCACTCCCAAATTACTCAAGCTGATTCAAAACTTTGGCAAAGTAGCAGGTTATAAAATTAACCCCCAAAAATCAATGGCTTTTCTATATGCCAACAATGAGAAAAGTGTGGCTGAAATTAGGAAAGCAACTCCATTTGTAATAGCCCCACAAAAAATAAAATACCTAGGAATTAACTTAACCAAAGAAGTGAAGGACCTCTATGATGAAAACTTTAAAATCTTGAAAAAGGAAATCAACACAGAACTTAAAAAATGGCAAAACCTCCCATGCTCCTGGATTGGCAAGATTAACATCGTGAAAATGGCAATACTTCCCAAGGCTATCTACAAATTCAACGCGATACCTATCAAAATTCCACCCTCATTCTTCAAGGAAATAGAGGAGGCAATCCAAAAATTCATATGGAACAATAAAAGACCCCGAATAGCAAAAACGCTCCTCAACGGAAAGAACACTGCTGGAGGAATATCAATACCAAATTTCAAACTCTACTATAAAGCCATAGTAATCAAAACAGCTTGGTAT
Source organism: Dipodomys merriami (assembly GCF_024711535.1). Classification (NCBI taxonomy): domain Eukaryota; kingdom Metazoa; phylum Chordata; class Mammalia; order Rodentia; family Heteromyidae; genus Dipodomys; species Dipodomys merriami. The sequence goes on from NW_027206113.1 coordinate 9,367,370, forward strand.
TGGCATAAGAACAGACCTCAGGACCAATGGAATAGAATTGAAAACCCAGAAATGAACCTACAGACCTATAGCCATCTAATCTTCGATAAGGAAGCTAAAACAATAGAATGGAAGAAAGACAACCTCTTCAGTAAATGGTGCTGGCAAAATTGGTTAACTACATGTAGAAAACTAAAGCTAGATCCTTATATATCACCCTGCACCAGAATCAACTCCAGATGGATCAAAGACCTTGAACTCAAAGCAGACACTCTGAAAACATTACAGGATGGAATTGGAGAAACCCTAGGTCTCCTTGGCTCAGGTCGAAATTTTCTGAATAGAGACCCGGAAGCACAACAAATCAAAGAAAGGTTGGACAAATGGGATTGCATAAGATTGCAGAGCTTCTGCAGGGCAAATGACATAGCTGGCAAGATCAATAGAAAGCCCACCGATTGGGAGAAGATCTTTACTAGCCATACAACGGACAAAGGTCTCATATCTAAAATATACTTGGAACTCAAAAAATTAAACCACCCAACAACAAATCCTCAAAGAAACAACTGCCCAATAAATAAGTGGGCGAAAGACTTAAAGAGAAGCTTCTCTGAAGAAGAAAGAAGGATGGCCAATAGACACATGAAGAAATGTTCAACATCCCTAGCCATGAAAGAAATGCAAATCAAAACAACATTGAGATATCACCTCACTCCAGTTAGAACAGCAAAAATCAAGAACTCTAATAACAACAGATGCTGGAGGGGATGTGGACAGAAAGGAACCTTACTTCATTGTTGGTGGGAATGTAAACTTGTTCAACCACTTTGGAAAGCAGTATGGAGGTTCCTCAAAAGACTTCACATAGATATCCCCTATGATCCAGCAATCCCACTTTTGGGCATTTACCCAAATGTTTACAAACAAGACCACACTAAAGCTACCAGCACAACTATGTTTATTGCAGCATTATTTACCATAGCTAAGATATGGAACCAACCCAGATGCCCCTCAGTAGATGAATGGATCAAGAAAATGTGGTATATATACACAATGGAATTCTATGCCTCCATCAGAAAGAATGACATTTCCCCATTTGTTAGGAAATGGAAAGGTTTGGAAAAAATTATATTAAGTGAAGTAAGCCAGGCCCAAAGAAGCATAGGTCCCATGGTTTCCCTTATTTGCAATATCTAGTATAGGTATGAGTCAAGCGGAAAAGGCCAGATAATGTGATGTTAGGAAAATGAACCCTTAAATATGTATTTTAATGTTTTCGTTTCTTTCATGCATGTATTTCTAATGCATTTATAAGATTATTTCTTTGTTGCTTTGTATGTCCCTCCCCCACAGTGTAACCCCCGCTTTCACTATATTTGATGTCAGTATATCATGTGGAGGAGATGGGGACAAACAAATCGTTTAAGGATTCAGGTGGACCTGTTGCAACAATGAGAAGTACAAAATGTCATGTCAAAACCAGCTTTACAATTTCGGTGTGGGGGGGAGAGGGGGGTATAATTGGGTGGGGGGAGGGGGGTAAAATTGGGTGGGGGGAGGGGGGAGGCAGGGAAGGGAAGTGAAGGGTAAACAAAGGAGGAGGCTGCAATGCTTGGTAAGAAATGTATGCATTATCCTGCCCATGTAATTGTAGCCCCTCTGTACAGTATGTTCTCAAATAAAATAAAATACAATTAAAAAAAAAAAAAAAAAAAAAAAAAGAAAATGCATAGTCCTTTCGGGCCAGTCCATAAGAGGTACCTTGTGTAGTTGTCTCTGTCCCTTTCCCTTCAGGTTTGACAAAAATGAAAACAATGTTTTTTTTTAATTTAATTTAATTTTATTTGTGAACATTCTGTACAGAGGAGTTACAATTACATGGGCAGGATAATGCATACATTTCTTACCAAGCATTGCAGCCTCCTCCTTTCATTACCCTTCACATCCCTTCCCAGCCTCCCCCCTCCCACCCAATCCCAATCCTTCTCCTTCCCTCCCCTTCCCCTCCCCCCCGCACCGACGTTGTAAAGCTCGTTTTGGAAATGAAACTTGTACTTCTCATTGTTGCAACAGGCCCACCTGTATCCTTAAACAACTGGTTTTTCCCCATCTCCTCCACAAGTTATACTGACATCAAATATAGTGAAAGCAGGGGTTATATTGTGGGGGAGGGACATACAAAGCAACAAAGAGATAATCTTATAAATGCGTTAGAAACACATGCATGAAAGAAAAAATCATTAAAATACATATCTAATGGTTCATTTTCTTGACATCACATTATCTGACCTTTTCCGCTTGACTCACACATATACTAGATATTACAAATAAGGGAAACCATGGGACTTATGTTTCTTTGTGCCTGGCTTACTTCACTTAATATAATTTTTTCCAAGTTTTTCCATTTCCTAACAAATGGTGCAATGTCATTCTTTCTGATGGAGGCATAGAATTCCATTGTGTATATATACCACATTTTCTTGATCCATTCATCTACTGAGGGGCATCTGGGTTGGTTCCATATCTTAGCTATGGTAAATAATGCTGCAATAAACATAGTTGTGCTGGTAGCTTTAGTGTGGTCAGCAATCCCACTTTTGGGCATTTACCCAAATGTTTACAAAGAAAACAATGTTTTTGAAAACAACTTAATGAAATTGTTAAAGCCACAGGATAAAAAATATGAATCTTTGAATCATTTGGTAGGAAGTTATTTTTCAATCAGGCTTTGCCATCAGTGAAGGAAAATTTCTCTCAAATGGAGCCTCTGAGATATGGGAATTTATTTTTATTTTATTTTAATTTTTACTTTTTGCCAGACCTGGGCTTGAACTTAGGGTCTGGGCACTGTATCTGAGCTCCTTCTGCTCAAGGCTAGTGAGCACTTGAGCCACAGTGCCACTTCTGAATTTTTCTGTTTATGTGATACTGAGGAATCAAACCCAGGGCTTTATGCATGCAAGGCAAGCATCCTACCTCTAAGCCACATTCCCACATCTGGGAGTTTCTTTTATTAACTACATCATCTTACAAAATGCAGATTAGACTAATTAGAAATTAAGTTTCTATTAGTTCTGTTACCAACTTTTCATTGTGCTAAGAATTTAAAAATTCATATTTTTATATTTTTCTCACTGTATATGTAGTTTCAACAATAAGTCCCCATTGGGAAAATTTTGCTTCCACTGGTATTATGTCTTACATAACTTTCCTGACTGAATGTTTTCTCAGAGCCAGGAATTTCGTAATGATAACTTTTTTAAGTTAGTTAACAATGAAATTTAGAACTGTGGGCATATATTTAAAGGGAAACGAAGATAAAGTAGATTCATTATGTTAATTCCAAGGTTCACAATCATTTTTTCCAAAGGTATCCCAAAATAATCACCTCTCAAATAAATTGTTTGGAAATCAGGACACAAATTATCATTTTTATTCTGTTGGCATAAAGATAGCTTTTTGAAAAATGAATAATGACCAGTCTTCAAAAAAAGACAAAATATCTCCTCACCTTGGTGTCCTCTTATTACCATATTGACAGAAGATAGCTTTATCTTATATATTTACTGACTAAAGACAGACAGTCTCCCCACTTTTAAACAAAGTTTCTATTCAGAGACACAATCATAGGTCACCGTATAATTCTCTATATAAGAAAATTTTATTTTTCAATCCTATAATTTCCATTTTAATGCTACAAATACTTTTGTTACTGGTTGTAAACAAAGATTCTCATATAAGGAATTAATCAATCACAGTTACAAAGTCAGACTATGAAAATGAGAAAACAAACTGTTCTTGGGTTTACTAAATGAAGGTTATGGAAATAAATTCCAAGGTGTTGACTCATGCATGTAATTCTATCACTCTATCAGCACTCAATTTGTATATGTGAATATTTATGAATCCCTGGAGGTTTATAAGTAACATGAATAAGAATTTTTGGTAAAGAAAGGCTGGGAAGATCTTTTTACCTAAAGTTTGAATAAAAGCTCAGCTCCTAAATGTGATAAACTTACTTTGGAACAGACATAAAATTTAGTTTTTGTCAAGGTATTAACTAATTCATTGGTATCTTGTTTTCTTTCCTGATTAATGTACCCACCACAGCAGTGACTTCTGAGTATTTCAAAGCTTTACAAAATGGAGCTGGACATTTGAGTACTATCAGTAGTGAATTACTAGTTGGCACTGTCTCAACTGCCTTTCAGCGAAAATTCATTTTGCTTCACATTTCTCATTAATTCTTATTTCTCCTTTTCTTTCTTTCTTTCTTTTTGCTCAATTTTTTCCTCTTCTCCTAGACTTAGCCCATTCTTTTCATCCTAGCTCACACTCTAAGAGGATAGTATTTTGTGGCATCTTTGCTATTGCATTTTATCCATCATTTCTGCATTCCAGATTCTCCCCAATCTGTTTCTTTAATCAAAGCTTAAAGAAACAGTAGACTAGAATCAGATGGCTTAAAGACCATTGCCACTTATAATGGATTGTCTTTAACGTTTCAAAATTCTGTCAAGTGGTCATCTCTCTCTTTCTCCCTCTCTTTCTTTCTCTCTCAAAAAAGTAGGCATAGAAATGAGCAACATTTCAATATCTAGAATTGAAAATCTTAGAATTCTAGGACAGTATAAAATTACCTATAGAATTCCTAGCATATAGGAAAGACTCGAAAAATATTAAGGCTTTAGTTTTTGCTGCATATAATTTATGGCCAAACTTTATAGCTTAAAACAACAATAGTTACCTTATTCCTTCTCATAGTTTCTGTGGATCAAGTAGTCCAAAGGGCTATGTTGGTCTGTCCTTGCTCAGTCTCTCATGCAGTGCAGTCTGAAGTCAACCTGGACTAGTCAGCTGAAGGAAGGACAATCTGGCTTTGATTGTCTACTTGAAGCCTCTCTTTCTCTCTATAATGACTTTTGCATGGAGCTGTTTGGGTGTACACACGGTTGAGTGATTTAGGAAATCAAGATGAAAGCTATTCACAGACTACCTTATCCATTGGTATTTTTTTTACTCCGATATCTACAGTACTGATTTGATGTGGGAGGCAGGTTGGCTACCTAAGATTATGAGTTCAAGGAGATGTAGATCATCAGATTGCACCTTGGAGACTGGCTGTCATAGCACTGATTCCCTCAGAGGAAATAATGTGACTTGACTAGAATTCCTGGAATGCTTTCAAAGTTTTTGGTGATAATGTATTCCTTTTTATGATAATTCAGCCCAATTATTTCCTGTTTTGGTTTCTTCCTTCTGTTCCTGCTTTCTTTCTTTTTTATTATGAAAATACTGTACAGAGGGGTTACAATTACTTGGGCAAGATGAGTACATTTCTTATCAAGCATTTTACCCTCCTCCTTTGTTTCCTCTTCCCATCCCTTCTCGTCCTTCCCCACTCTCCCACTCAATATGCCCCCCACCAAAGTTGTAAAGTTTGTTTTTCCACATAACAACTTGTACATATCATTGTTCCAATGGATCCACCTGTATCCTTATTTAAACGATTTGTTCTTTTCCCTTCCCCTCCACAAATTATACCAACCTCAAATAAAGTGAAAGCAGGGGTTATACCATGGGGGAGCGACATACAAAGCAACAGAGAAATAATCTTATAAATGTGTTAGAAACAATCACCTGAAAGAAAAAAAAAACATTTGAATACATATCTTAGGGTTCACTTCCCTAACATCAACTTATCTGTCTTTTTCTGCTTGACTCAGACATATACTAGTTATTGCAAATAAAGGAAACCATGGGACGTAAGTTTCTTTGGGCCTGGCTTACTTCACTGATTATAATTTTTTCCAAGTCTTTCTTTCTTTCCTTCTTTCTTCCTCTCTTTTTCCAGTTTTCTTCCTTCCTTCCTTCCTTCCTTCCTTCCTTCCTTCCTTCCTTCCTTCCTTCCTTCCTTCCTTCCTTCCTGCCTCCCTCCCATTCTCTCTCCCTTTCTCCTTCCTTCCCTCCCTCTCACGTTCTCTTTCTTTCTTTCTTTCTTTCTTTCTTTCTTTCTTTCTTTCTTTCTTTCTTTCTTTCTTTCTTTCTTTCTTTCTTTCTTTCTTTCTTTCTTTCTTCCTTCCTTCCTTTCTTTCTCCCTCCTTCATTCCCTTTTCTCTCTCTTTCTGCCTTTCTTCCTCTTTACCTCCCCCTCTCTCTCACATTTAATAATTTTGTGGATAATTGCAAGTGTTAGAATACAATAAGTATGGGTAAAATTCTACATCAGAACCCAAAGGCTTCCTGAAAATTCTGCAGGCCTCTTAGTGATTCTAGTTTGCCATCTTATGTCAACCCCATTCTACTTAATCCCAAAATGCATGCCTAACATGCCTTCATTCTTGCTTAAAATCCTTAATGGTTTGTTTCTGCAGAACATAGTCAACCACTTGAAACAGACATACATGTCTAAATACTGGTTTCTAAGTTTCTATTGCAACCTCATTTTCCATCATTTAAAATTATACTCCACAACGAAACTATCCCATTAGGGGCTGAGAAGACGTTTTTAGATGTAACACATGAGGTTTTCACATGCCCCCAATGATCATTGTTATTGTCACAAAAGAGTTGTTCATTTTTAATGCATACTTAATGACAAGCATTGAACAAAATATATTACAGGTTACATTTCAATAAAACCTTATACCAAGACCTTCAGAATAATTCTTTCAATTTCAGTTGAGATAATAGACTTAGATTTTAATTTCTGTTCAGTTAATTCATGAGAAAATTCAAGCTTACCTCTCTCTGCCTTAAAAGGCTATTTTCTTTTAATGCCATAAAGAACTTTGATTGTCAGGAGGTATTTACTGGGGTTAAATCTTAAACCTTCCATTTGGAGGCAGAACAACTTCATACAGATTGAATTATTTCTCCAAATGCCCATTTTTTCATTTATAAAAATTAGAATATAAGAAAGCACCGTATAAAATTTTTCAAAGCACTTATAAAACTTTCATGAGAATCAAATTCCGAAATAGTTGAGCTGCTACTACTATTTTATCTAATCAGGAATATTCTCCACTTACTTCAAATGACACATTGTAATTTGACACCATGTCTAATTTGATCAGATGGAATTGTTTTCCCTCAAGTTCCTCTGTGACTTTACTCTTGTATCTATTTTCATATCTGTTTTCTATTAGAAGAGACATTCTGAAAGTCTTAAGTTATTCTATCTTAGTCGAAGTACCCTTCAAATCAAACTCTGAGCCAAAGACCTCTGAGTCAAATAGACTTCTGACAGATGCAAAGAACATGGGTAGGTAAGGAAGAAAGCACTCAGAAGAGGGAGGGCCACTGACAAGTGATTTGTTATCAAGTCAACTATTGTCGTAGATAATTGATCACTGCTATGATACAGCCAAACTCTGGAAAACTATGTGGAAACTTACTTGTCAGGATTACCCATGCCAATGAAATCACACTTTTATATCCCTCTACTGATTAGCTATTGGTTATGGGTTATTTCTGCACTAGTCATTAGCTATGGTATATTCCTGTACTTGTACCTGTACTCTTTAACAAACCATATAATTTTGCTTGTAGTGTTCATAGACAAAGTGAGTTTTCAAGGCTGAAGGCAACCCAACAAAGATTCCAGTGCTTCCTTTGACAATCAGCCTGCTATAGAGAATAGAGATGGAACAATGGCAGTGACTTCTGTGTGTGTGGCTCACTGTAAGTGTCCTCATTGATGTGCTTATTCATCTGCCTTTGAACTTTTGCAATCTCTGTTCACTTGGAATTTTCTTCTGTAATGATAGTAAGGAGTGTGCAACCAATAAATGTTTAAAGATACAGAGAAAAGGGATTTTTAGTATGACAATAAACTATAGAATCAGTTTTAGCTTTTTATTTTCCCTTAGCTGATTAAAAACTAAAAGAAAAGTTATTACAACTCTAGGAAGAAGGCCTGACGCTCAGCATATGTGGTTTGAGCAAGATTCTAAGAAATACTAATGAAGATTTTGGGCTTGCTGCAATAGACAATGAGTTTTATAATAGGGACACAACTGCAAGTTAGGTAATCAAGTAGGTTAGAGTTGTTGATTGGCCCAATGACAAGAATTCCTGAGCAAACTGCATTGTACTAAAAGGGAGGTGCTAAAAGGTAATAATAGTAAAGTGTTACCTGAATTTTATGTCTCTAATAGTATTCAGGTTATTGCTTCTGCATATTACAAATGATTAGATTCAAGTAGTGTTTGGAAATAATGTGTGATGTAGACAGAGCTCTAGAAATGAAAATATGTCATGTCTATCTACATGAATTTGGAGTATCAATTTCAAGACTTGTGAGGTTAGGAGATCATAATTTTAATTAAAAAAAGTAAATGAGAAATTTTAAGTTTAGATATCAGTATCTATTGAATACCTCCATTTAGGTGTTGGTATATCACAGCTGTATTCCTAGCTACTCAAAATGCGAGCCAATGCAACAGTGATACTCACAAGACAGTATGTTGGAAATGAACTTTACAACTTGGGTGGGGAGGAACCTTTCAGAGGAGGGAAAGTGGGAGATAAATGAGGGAGGGGTAACAATGCTCCACAAGAAATGTACTCACTATCTTTTGTATGTAACTATATCTCCTCTGTATATCACCTTGACAATAAAATTAAATTTAAAAAAAAATAGAAAAAAGGGAAATGTACTAAATAGCTGACTTAAGAAATTGTAATCCCTCTGTACTTGAACTCTATAACACTAAAGTAAATTAATTAAAAAAAATAAAGAGTCTAAGATCTAGCCCAAGTAGGAAAGTCTGTGAGATTCTTTTTATTTTAATTTTTTTACGATTTTTTAAATTTTTAAATTTTTAAATTTTTTTATTGTGAAAATACTGTACAGAGGGGTTACAATTACATGGGCAAGATAATGAGTACATTTCTTATCAAGCATTTAGCCTCCTCCTTTTTTTCCCCTTCCAATCCCTTCCCATCTTCCCCCTGCCCCCCACCCAATCCTCCCTGCCCCCCCCCACCAAAGTTGTAAAGTTCATTTTCGACATAACTTGTACTTCTCATTGTTGCAATGGGTCCACCTGTATCCTTATTTAAACGACTTGTTTTTCCTCTTCCCCTCCACAGATTCTTTTTATTTTTTATTTTTTTTTTGTCACTCATGGGCCTTGAACTCTGGGCCTGGGCGCTGTCCCTCAGCTCTTCAGCTCAAGGCGAGTGCTCTACTACTTGTGCTACAGCGCCACTTCCGGTTTTCTGGTGGTTTATTGGAGATAGGAGTCTCACGGTCTCTCCTGCCCAGGCTGGCTTTGAACCGCGTTCCTCAGATCTCAGCCTCCTGAGTAGCTAGGATTACAGGTGTGAGCCACCAGCGCCCGGCTCCTCCACAGATTCTTATCTCTAATTAACCACAAAAAAACAGAAGTGAAGCTGTGGCTCAAATGGTAGAGCACCAGCCTTGAGCAAAAAACTCAAGTTCTGAGTTCAAACCTTAGTACTGGCATAACAAACAAACAAATATAAATTATCAGATTGAGCCAACATTTTCCATAATGAAATTTGAATTGTCAAATCTCCTAATGGTTCTTAAGACTCACAGCTTGCATTAGTATAGATCTTCAGAATTTTTATGTGCTGGTATAATTTTTATGAAGACCATGATGTAGCCAAAGAAAACTTATCAGTGTTAGCAGAAAACAAGCCCAAGTTGTCACCCCTAGACCAAATGAATCTTGAATAGTCTTGCAGTTATTAACTCCCTCAAAAATGATGTAGACACAAACTTATCCTTTGAAGAATGGGATATCTGATAGTGCTGCTCCCGTTGTCACCCCTACTATCCTCCCCTAAAGGCTTTCTGTGCTTTAGCTGAATAGTCATATACAATCTCCCTCAAAGAAGCTGCACACCAGCTCCAATCCTCCTCTAATTATTTAGCTTATGTTATTTAAATGTAAACTTAAAAAAGGCAGGGATAACCACTCTTAACTTGAAGAAATTTCCATAGCATACTAAAACATATTTCTGGGAGGTTACCTGAAATTTTGTACTTGGAACATTTTTTGAAGTTCTCCATATAATCCTCAATCTCTATTTAGAAATGGAAAGATAGACATCTTTCATGTCCATGTTATACCTTCCATTCTAGTGGATGGCATTGACAGTTGCTTAATTATTTCAAGTGAGTGTTATATAGTACAATCTAGGCAGAGGAGAGAAATTCAAGAAGTAGGAGCAATGGAAAATACTAAATTAAATAGTAATGTGTCAGAAAGGGAGAGATGGCATCAGAGATGCCTTGGAAAGTTATCTTTCTTTTTTTTTTCAATAGAGAAGACAAATGAGAACTTGTGAAGTCAAACTGTTGAGGGGGAGAGAAGATTAGATGGCAGTTGCCCTTATTTTTTCTCCATAGTAGGAACTAGAGTTTCATCCAGGAAGTGAGTAATATTAAGATAATTTCTGAACTGGGACAAAACATTGAGAAAATGTTCTGCAGAAAACGACAAATGTCAAAAGCTATGTGCATATGACCATATAAGATGACACTAAGCAAAATGAATCCCAAGATAGGGATACAAGAGGTTTTATCTTTCTTGCTGTTGTTTTTAATGTACTTATAATACACTATGTGATTTTTTTATTTCTCTTGAATTTTCTTCCTCCATGGTATAACCCCTGTTTTTACTGTATTTGATTCTGGTGCCCTGCATCTTGTATATACATTTTTTTAATTTGGGGAGGGGAAGGAAAATAACAAAAAGCTGAAATGATACAGGTTGACCAACTGTAACAATGAGATGTAAAAGACACTATGTTGAAAATGAACTTTATAACTATGGTGGGGAGAGAGTTGGGGACTTGGGGAGGGGAGGGACAGTAAGGAAAAAACAAAGGACGAGGGAACAATGCTCGATAAGAAATGTACTCATTACCTTACTCATGTAACTGTAACCCCTCTGTACAGTATCTTTACAATAAAAATCTGTATTTTTTAAAAAAGAAAATAACAAATGTGAGTGAAGTTTTAAATGCCAAATAGGTTTAAAATTTAATACATTTGAGATAACCAAAACCCACTTAGGAACAAAAGGAACCAACTTAAAGTCCTTCCTTAGGAAAGTAAATAGTAGCCTTAGAATGTTATACAGGAATTTGATCACAAGATAGAGAGAAGTCACAGTCTGAAAGGTCTAATCAGGAGTCTGTATTAAAAAGCAAGCAACTGTGAGAGACACATGTTCCCAAGAAATTCACAGCCTCAAATATACTTAGTACTGTTTTAAAACACTGAGGCATGTAGGTAGTAAAGAAAGAGCAGAATAACAATTTTAAAAAACCAGATCAACTATAATGCAGAGTTGAGAGGGATGCCATGGTGACTTGAGGAGGGCAAAGAGACATGAGGCATGGCACAAAATGATGGCTGAGGTGCTGGGACCTAAATAAGTTCATGGTCAGGGACAGGGTCATGGGGAACTTGAGAGTTCAAAGAGTCTCATGAGTTCGTGGTACAGGTCTGGCAGGTCTAGTAACCGACTGTCCAAGTCCGTGTCCCTGCCTCTAGGAATTCAGGCATGCCTATCACTTAGGGATAGGGGTCAGAATTCACTGTAAGAGTTTTTAGAAAGTCTCTCATCCAACAAGATGTCAAAGATGTTGCCAGTTAGAACCACTATCCATAATTCAAGAATAATCAGAGAAAAATGAAAAGCAGCTTCAGCTGGTGAAATATGGATACTTTGTCAAAATAATACTATCTTTTCCTCACCACCATCTTGATGTGTTAATAGGTGTTAGGACATTTTCATCGAGAACTGTAGAGGTGACATAGGACTCTCTTTGAACTACAGCTGTGTTGTGGGTTGTTAAATTGTAGATGTGTTATAGGTTGCTTAGCTTCAGAAAAAAAATGTGTTCCAGAGAATACTTGTCCTTGCTCATCCTTTATTGTTCCCCCTAGATAAATGGCCTTTGATCGATCCTGATTGTTACCCCTGGATAACTTGATTTGCTTCTGAAAACACACTTTGCTAGTCCCATATCCATGTGACATCTGCCTCGATGTGGCTTTTGCCTTCATAAACTTTGTGCTAGCTGCATTAGGGACTGCAAGTTTTTTTTGAGGGGGGGTATTAATGAGTCCGCTTGCAGTCACTGGCTCATAGTCATTATGAGTAAATGATGCTTCACTTGCAGGCGCTGGTGGCTCACACCTGTAAGCCTAACTAGTCGGGAGGCTGAGATCTGAGGATCGTGGTTCAGGCACGAAAGTTAGTGAGACACTTATCTTCAATAAACCACCAGAAAATCAGAAGTGGCACTGTGGCTCATGTGGTAGAGTGCTAGCCTTGAGCTAAATAGCTGAGGGTCAGCGCCCAGGCCCAGAGTTCAAGCTGTATGACCAACAAAAAAGCGGGGGCGGAGGGCAGGGAATGGCACTGTATTTCTAAAGTGCTGTGTTGCATTGTAACTACCTAAAGAAAATAAAAATATAATAGAAATGAATGATTAATTTTTAACTAATTGTTTAAATCTAAACCATAATAAGGCTGGTTATGAAATCAAACAGACGTGAATTTAAATTTTGATTACATCTCATTCCTTTCAGGAATAAATCAAATTTTAGAGGGCTTCTTTTAGGAAAAATAGTAAATATAAAAATAAAATTAGGAGTGAAGAAAGTGTCAGGTTGATGCTGTGACACAACCTCTGGTCCTGTATTATGTGTCATGATGTGGCTGTGTTGTTACAGATATGTCCTACTTTGTGATCACTGTCAATGGCTAACCATAGGTATGTCACTACTACCCCCCAAAATGTGTCATCACTTGCTACTATTCTCTCCACTGTCACGAGAGGAAAATGATGACAAAAGTTGGACTGATTTCGATTGAACTATCTTACTTTTGCAAAGCTAGGAGAAACATATGACCATAATTCTAGGATGTGTGTGTGTGTGTGTGTGTGTGTGTGTGTGTGTGTGTGTGTGTGTGTGTGTGTGTGTGTGTGTGTGTGTGTGTGTGCTGGTACCAGAGCTTAACTCAGGGGGCCTCATTCTCTCATTTAACTTTTTCATTCATGGCTGGAGCTCCATAACTTGAGCCATATTTACACTTCAACACCCCCCCAAACCCGAGCCACCCCAGATCCTTTCTTCTTTCTGGTTAACTGGCAATAAGAATCTCTTGGATTTGTCTGCCTTGGCTGGTTTTGAATCATGATCCTCAACCTTCTAGGTATGTAGGATTACAGGTGTGAGTCACCAGCCTAGCAACTCTAGGACCTGCTACAGAGCCTTGAGAGATTCCATTATGCAAGTGAAGGAGCTGGAGACCAAGCTACATGATGTCCTGGTAATTCATGTGGATTCATTTTTGACGTTGGTTAGTCACACTATATCTATAAATACCCCTTATATTTCTCACAGGTCATACGCTGGGGAAGTAAAGGAATATATGATCCATGGTCCAAAGTAAATGATCAATGGTGAATAAAGATAAAAAATATTATTAAATTTTGCAAACCAATGGCAGATCCTTTTGTGAATTTGACTATGGGGTAAGTACCATCCAAACTCTCAAAGGCTATTGAAGGTTTTGTGTGTTTGGGCTTTTTTTCACTTACAAGAAGTCAGAGAGTGCTACTTAAGTATTTTTTTATCTTGCGAGGAGCGCCTTGGAGAATTCTGACAGAGTTTGGAGTCCCTGGGGAGAGAAGCAGTTGCAAATGGGGCGTGGAAGGTCAAGCAGCTTCAGTCCATAAGGAAGGACTTCATCTTCTTACCCTGCTAGCTAGCTGTAACAAGCAAATGGATACTTATATGAACATTTCTATATCTTCATATATTCCTGATGTAAACACAAATAAACTATTTTTTTGCTCATGGTGTGCTGGACCCTCTTGCTTTTGCCATGTTACCTAAACTTCACAGCAAAGCTATACTCAGGCATGTCCTTGTATGGGTCAGACAGAAAGGGAGAGAGAACAGCTTCTTCAGTCATCTCTGGGATGCTTGTGAACCACTGGAAAAGCCTGGAGATACATTGCTCTGTGCAGGTGGCTCTCAGCATCACTGCCAAAGTACCAGAACCAGCTAGCTTGGCCTCCCTCCACATTGCCCTGGTCCTAGGGTGAGGCCATCACTCAAAGCCAGTCTCTAGAATTCTATATATCAAGTAAAAGAGGACAGAGCCAAACTTTATTAAAAGGAAGTAAAAGCCAGAAACTGGGATGTGAGTGAGGGGTAAGAGGGTTGGAAAGCGGGGTGCCTCTCGAATTTGAAGAGAAGGCTAAGTAGAAAAAGACAATTTTTGATAATGGTAAAAGAAACTTTTTAAATTTAAATTTAATTTAATTTATTGTAAAGGTGATATACAGAGGGGTTACAGTTACATAAGTAAGGTAATGAGTACATTTCTTGTCGAACATTGCTGCCCATTCCCTCATTTTCTCTCACTTTCCCTCCACCCCAATTCCTTCCGAAAGCTGTAAAGTTCGTTTCCAACATAGTGTCTTGTGAATATTGCTCTTGCATGGTCCACCCTTTTTCCATTGTTTCACCATTTTGTTATTCCCCTTCCCTTCCCCAAATCAGTTAAAATTTTATACAAGACATAGGGTACCAAAATCAGAAACAGTGACAACAGAGTATAAACCAAAGGGAGGAAATAGAAGAAATAGAGGAAATAGAAGAAAAAAGAAATAACTTCACACAGCATATTAAAAACTGCAGCAACATTGGAAGTGGCACTGTGGCTCAAGTGGTAGGGCGCTTGCCTTGAGCTGAAGAGCTGGGGGATAGTGCCTAGACCCAGAGTTCAGGCCCCACAACCAACAAAAAAATAAAATTAAAAATTAAAAATTAAAAACGACAACAACAACAACAAAACTTGTTTGCATATCTTGGAGTTCATTTCTATTAGCAATATTTTATATGGTCATATGTACAGAGCTATTGAGCTATTGTAATCTTCTGTTTGGATTATCCTAGACATATACTAATTATTACAAACGAGGGAACTCATGGAACCTATGTTTCTTTGGGTCTAGTTTACATCACTTAATATGATTTTTTCCAAGTCTTTCCATTTCCTTACGAATGGGATGATATCATTCTTTCTGATGGAAGCATAGCATTCCATTGTGTATATATACCACATTTTCTTGATCTATTCACCTACTGAGGGCATCTGGATTGGTTCCATATCTTAGCTATGATAAATAATAGTGCAGTGAACATAGTTGTGCTGGTAGCTTTAATGTGGTCTTGTGTGTTATCATTTGGGTAAATGCCCAGGAGTAAGATTGCCGGATCATAGGGAAGCTCTAGGTTTAGTCCTTTGAGGAATTGCCATACTGTTTTCCAGAATGTTGAACAAGTTTACATTCCCACCAACAATGTAGTAACCTTCCTTTTTAGCAGCATCTTACCAGCATCTGTTATTATTTGTGCTCTTGATAATGACCATTCTAACTCTGGTGAGGTAATCTCAATGTGGTTTTGATTTGCATCTCTTTTATGACCAGAGATGTTAAACTTTTCTTCATGTGTCTATTGACTATTCTTGTTTCACCTCCAGAGAAGTCTCTTCTTAATTCTTTAGCCCACTTATTAATGGGGTGGTTCTTTCTTTGAGGATTTTTTATTAGAGGGTTTAATTTTTGAATGCTAAGTATATTTTTGATATGAGATCCTTGTTTGTTGTATAGCTAGTAAAGATCTTCTCCCAATCTGTAGGCTTTCTCTTTATCATGCTAGCTATGTCCTTTGACATGCAGAAGCTCCACAGTTTAATGCAATCCCATTTTATCCAGCTTTTCTTGTATTTGTTGTGTTTCTTGATCTTTATTTAGATAGTTTCAACCTGTGCCAAGGAGTCCTAGTGTATCTCCTACCCCTTCCTGTAATATTTTCAGAGGATCTGCTCTTACTTCAAGGTCTGTGATCTATTTCGAGTTGAGTCTGGTGCAGGGTGATATGTAAGTATCTAACTTCACTTTTCTAAACATGTATAGCTAATAGTTTTAAGCCAGCCTGGACAAGAAAGTGCATGACATTTTTATCTTCAATTAGCCATCCAAAAGCTGGAAGTGGCTGTGGCTCAGGTGATAGAGTGCTATCTTTGAGCAAATAAAGCTCAGGGACAGCACTGTAAGCCCTGAGTTCAAGCCCCAGCTCCAACACACACACACACACAAACACACAAACACACACACACACAACATGGAGGCACAAATTCATAACCAAAGTAATCTTGCTTACGCATTTTATTTTAATAAAAGTTTCAAAGTGAATATCAACTCTAGTTCTGGCAAAATTGCAGGGATGCTAGGAATGGGTGGCAAGTCAAAATAAGAAAAAAATGCCAATGACCATCCTGAAGTGGAAAAAGGAAAGATAAATAAATGACTTCATTCTCCAGGAAATGGACATGGAAAGGAGAATGAGACAGATGATGAAGTGAGACCACTGAACGCCCTTGTGGAACACACTGCTGCATTGCAACATCTAGTGGACTCAAGGTAGACATGGCACTTGTTCCCATAGTTGCTGTACAAGCAGTAGAATCCCTTTGGCCAAACCCAGGTGTGGAATCTATTGAGGATAGTCCTGTGAACCAACTTGGAGAACTGAACTACATAAAACTATGCTTAGCACTATTTAGACTGACAGAATGCAGAACATGGAAGTGTTCATATGTGTATATGGCTATCTGTAACCTTTGTAGGAAAAATTCTAATATGATTTACAAGAAAATACAGATACAAACATGGGTATACAAATCTGCATGTTGCTAAATAAATTCAAACTGAAATCTTAGTCAAATCCTGAAGTCAAATTAACCTTTAATTAACCTCCTTCTTAATTAATCTCCTCCTCTTCTTCTTCCCCCTCTTCCTCTTCCTCCTTAAGTTAGTGGTGTTTTAGCTTGTTAGGCAGGCATTCTACCACCTGAGCCATGTTTCCAGCCATTTTTGCTTTATTTTTCAGATAAGATCTCACCTCATGGTTATTCCCAGGTGGCCTGAACCATGATTCTCCTATTTATACTTCTAATATAGTTGGGATGGCACACAGTACCAGTCAGCTATTGATTCAGAGGTGATCTTTCCAATTTTCTAACCAAACTGGTCTCTGACTCTGCCTCTTCAATAACTGGGATTATAAACTTAAGCTACTGCAACTGACCTTGTTAAATTTTTGTTGTTGGTGGTCATAAATCTTGAACTCTGGGCTTGGGCACTGTTTCTGAGAATAACACTTGAGTTGAGCCATAAGGCCATGTCGGGCTTTTTCTGTGATTAATTGGAAATAAGAATCTCATGGACTTTCTTGACTGGGTTGGCCTTGAACCACAATTCTCAGATCCTCAGTAGCTAGGATTATAGGCATTAGCCACCAGCACATGGCTTCTTGTTGAATTCTCTAAGGGAAAGAATATATTCTATGCCTGTTGATTCTCTTAAAGTGATGCTTGGCATACAGTAATTATTAATTATATATTTGCTGCATGAAGGGCAGATAAATGGTGAATAAAGGATAGTTGACTTCAAGCCATTCATAGGAATGGGTCTATTCTTCATGAGCTATGTTCCACTTGTAATACTTCTAGCACAAATTAGTCACAAATATTATAGCACATAAATTGTTAGAAATCTTCCTTTACCCATGAGAAAAAGGGAGGCTTCAAAGAGTGAATAACTGAGAAGATGGCTGAACTAATTTGCAATCTGATCTGTTCTCGAATCCCAGGGATTCTGGCTCTGAACAATGTTGTCAAATTATTACCAGGACATATCTTTAATCAATTACATGCAGAAATATTCTCCTATGTTATTCTGTATGGAAAGCATAAGCGTGTTCATGTTTGTACATGTGTGCAATGATTTAGACTCTCCAGATTTCTTCAGCAATATTTCTATGGGATGCTCAACTCTATATCACATCCATGTTTAACTGCTGTTTTGAACCACTGTCTTTTCCTCTTTTTCATCTAGTATATTAGAATTTTTTTTCTTTTTTTGCATGTGGATAGTTTGTGGAATTAGCCATGTATAGTATTAAACATGATTCTAGGAATCCTGATGTTGAAAACAGTTTGTACTCCTCATGCACATGGCCTGTTCTGTGTGTGGTTTCTGTATGAGCAACATTTCTATATTCTTGTAGTACAATTACTTTATATGAGCTATGTGATCTCACTCTTGCCATCTCAGATGCCCTCTGCAACTAGTCTTACACCACTGTGCCTGTCATCTTCATTAAAGGGTTACCCAAGCTTTGAAACGGAGTGTAGACCTTGGCAGCTCTTTTCCCAGAGCACATCCTTCTCCATAGTGCATTACAGATTTTGATTCCCTCTGCTGCTCCATCATCCATGACCCAGAAACTGGCTTTCATTGACTTTCCTATTTTTAATTTCAGTCTCAGTTTCATTCTTCCATTACTACCATTCTCAGTCTCTGTAATGCCACATTTCAGTTCATGCTCAGCTCACCTTTCACTTTCTTCATTGAGCTTCTCAATTTTCCTGAGCATTCATTTTTTCTTTGTTAAGGCTGCATTTTGAAGAATATTCTCAGTGTATAAATGGGGTTTTAGCGCATGCTTTGGAGAAAGCACGTAATTTATTTCTGATTATAGATTATAAGTTATAGCAAAGCATCGTTCATATACAAACAGCTGTAAGCATGAGGGCTGGAGTGGACAGGGGCCTCTGTTGCCAATGCTCCCAGAGGAGAGGCAGATTAGAAATGAATGTGCATTCGGCAGCAACCAGGTAGTGAACTTGCTATGAAGAAAAAGCAGCAGGGGGAGGAAACAGCAGGAGAGATGAAGGAGCCACACTTTGGTAGAGTGAAGAGCTGCTCTGAAGACTGGACACTGAATTGAAGGACTAGACAACACAGAGTCCAGGAAGAAATGGCTTAAGGCAGAAAGATGTGAGAAACACAAAGCCTGAGGTGAAGGCCAAGCCAGGACATTTCAAAGACAAACAAGAAGGCCACCCCTCTTGCAGACTGGAGTTCAAGGAATCCCAAGGGTAATCCAAGGGTGGAAGGCTGGAAGTGGAGGCTGAGATCTGATCTGAGGATCATGGTTCTCAGCCAGCCTGGGTAGAAAAACTCTGTCTCCAATTAGCCAGCAAAAAGAGGCAAAGATGTGGCTCAAATGGTAGGGTTTTGAGACAAAAATGCTGAGAGAGTACAAGGCCATGAGTTCAAGTCCAAATACTGGCATGCATGTGTACGCATGCATGCACACATGTATACACACACACACACACACACACACACATACACCCTCATATATAGAGAGAAGAGGAGGAGAGGAAGGAGGAATAAAGGGAGGAAGGAAGGGGGATGTTAGGAAAGAAGAAATAAAAAGGAAGAGAAAGAAAGAAAGAAAGAAAGAAAGAAAGAAAGAAAGAAAGAAAGAAAGAAAGAAAGAAAGAAAGAAAGAAAGAAAGAAAGAAAGAAGAAGGACAGAAGGAAGGAAAGAAAGAAACAAGGAAGGAAGGAAGGAAGAAAAGAAAGAAAGAGAAGGAAGGAAGGAAGGAAGGAAGGAAGGAAGGAAGGAAGGAAGGAAGGAGAGAGAGAAAAAGAAAGAAAAGAAAGAAACAAACAAAAAGAAAAAAAGAAAGGAAGGAAGGAAGAAAAGAAGGAAGGAAGGAAGGAAGGGGGAAGGAAGGAAGAGGGAAAGAAAGAGAAAGGGAGGGAGAGAGAGGGGAGAAAGAAAGAAGGAAAGAAGAAAGAAAGAGAATGAGGTGGTTATTGTCTGATCTCAAAAATTCAAGAAGGCAATGGATAGGAAGAACCAAATGAATTACACACTAAACAAAAATTCCAGCTATTGCTACGGTATGTAGTGGGCAAGAAGAAACAGTGGAAATGTAGTATGCAGGTAGGTGACCACTAGAGCAAGACCTCTGTATAACTCAGTAGTGTGTCCGTAATGTGATTACAGGGATATTTTGCTGTAATATGTGAAGGAAAACAAGGAGGTAAAAATGATTCCTGTGCTTAATGCAAAAGGAGAATGGAGATGTCAATAATGATTTGGAAGCTTGGGGATGGGTGCACATAACTGCTTTGTATGGGGGTGGAAAAGAAATTCAGGAGTTCTGAATAGAGCTTGTCAAGGTGGCGTGTACCTGTAATCATAGTTTCATGGGAGGTGGAGATCAAGAAGTTTGGGATGCAAGGCTAGTCCTAACTAAAAGCTAGTGAAATCCTATCTCATTCAGTAAGCTGGGCATGATAGTTCCCACTTGTGATCTCAGCTAGGTAGGAAGATTGCAGTCTGGGGTTTCCCTGAGCCAAAAGTTAATGAATAACATTTCGTCCTCCATTAGGCCTATGCCTCATTAATTCACTCTGGATAAATCTATAGATTTAAAAAGTCTTTTAAATGCTAAAAAGCTATCTGAGTTGTGGTATAAAACATAGGGAGCATCATCATTTATTCCTCACAAGACTTCTTCACATGCTGTAATGGAAATAAAATAGGCCTAAAGTTCAAGAGAGAGAGAGACAGAGACAGAAACAGAAACAGACACTGTGAAACAGAGATAAAAAAGAGAGAAACCCTATCTGAGAAAATAAGCTTAACAGCGAAAAAGGGCTAGAGGTTTGTGCTTGCCTAATAAGCACAAGGCCTTCAGTTCAAATCGTAGTATTGGGGGCTTGGGGGCAGGGGAGGAGAACAGAGAATGCTTAAAGGGGATACAGTAATCAAGATGTCTTGTGTCAGAAAATGACACCTTGAAAGAAAACCTATTTGTATAACTACTTAAAGGCAATATATTTTTAAGCTATATGTTCACTTAAAAGAAAGAAAAAGAGCTCTTATTTGTGTTTGACATGCTAGACTTACAAATATAAAATTCAAATAATAAAAAGATGCTTTATCTCTGTTTTAAATGTATCAATTCAAACAATAATTCTATTAACATTGTGCTTTTTTTTCTTTTCTGAATGCAAAGACTTTGTATGAATTATTTTACTTTAAATATGTCTTCCCTTCCCTCCCCAAAATTTCTGATCTTTATCCTCACACACAAAACCATTTTGTAATTGATTTGCAAAGGGAGTTTTGCTGAAAAGCTTGTGTTTATAGTAAGTACCTATGCATTATTTAAAATATACAAGGCTGAAAAAATTCCAAGCTCATTTAGATTTGAAATCTGAAAAGAGAGCCATAAAGGCAGACAGTGTTAGAGTTTGGGCCATGAGCTCCCTCGGTCCACTCAGCCTCTGATATTCAGCGGTAACAAGGCAGAGTACGATGAGGTCGGCTTCCTGAGAACCTCCATGTCCTCTGGGGAGAGGACCATTAACTTTTAGACGCTTGAATACTGGCATGGTTCAGAGTTCAGAACAGACTGGCCTAGAAGTAAAAGAACCTGCCTTGCAGTCCCATCCCTGCCGCTTACTGGGATGTGGTCTTATGTCTCCACACTTTTGAAACAGAGCCGCCATTATGAAGCTATTGCAGGGCTTTTGAGGATTACTTACAATTATATAGAGATACCCTCAAGGACCAGGAAACAATATGCATATAAGTTTTATTCTGAATTATAAATATCTGTTAAAAATCCCATAGATACAAATACTTTATGGATAAAATTGAACTGAAAAAGAGATTTAAGGACAGTGCTGATGTATGCAGCAAAGAAACTTTCTAAATCTTGAAAGTAATTCTTTAATTTGTCACAAGTTCACAGTGGTGCTACAGAGCTTTTTTTTACTGGACACTGACTAAGGCATAGGAATGAATTCCCTTCTTTAAAAAGTGTAACAGGCTTTTTAAAGTGTCCTGGGTCTATACCAGCATCTACATTGAGAGAAGGCATATGAATTTCCCTTTTTATGTAAGCAATTTTTTATTCCAGTGAAGTTTTGAGTTAGTTTATGGAGCAATCTCAGTAAAAATGATATAGTTAATGAAATAGATTTACAAGAAAAACAAAAGAAAAGAAAGTATAAGGGAATGTTTTTACACAAAAAAATTCTGAGGGATCATTGTCACAAATTGATTATGATTTGTTTCTGAGCTTCTTGGGAGGCCCAGAACAAAGGGAAACATGAATAATGACTCAGTAGTAATTTCACAGGGGCAAAGAATTTGCTTTGTTTCCCAAGAAAAGACACAAATTTGCTCAAGTAGATACAACTTGGACAGTCTAAGCACATCTTCTCCTTTCTTCATTAAAATGTTGAGACTTGAATGGTTATGAGACTTCAGACTGAGAATCAACCTTGGAAATTTGAAGGTGCCACATGGGAGAGATTGCACTTTCTAAGTGCAATCCAAGTAACAATCTGGAAAGTTAACTATGATTAACAAAATATCAAGAAGTACTAAATTCCCACAGCAGATAAGGCATCAAGTTAAAAATATGAAACTATTTCTTTCTGTATTATACCATTGCTTATTCCTACTTTTATTATCCAAGACAAGAAAACTTTTCAAGTTTATGTTTTCTTTTTCTCTGAAAAGTTCTGATTTTGAAATCAAAGACAAAGCAATTATGCTCAGGAATCAGATGAACAAGGCAGGATATCGGTAAAAAGGAAAACAACATTTAAGAGGATAGAGAGTTATCTGGGTGCTATTGATGGATACCAATCAATCATCAAAGGCAGCAACATGTTGAACTTGTGACTAAATAACTAATTTTGGTGTGAATATTTTAAGTGTAGTTTTTCCTACATTGCATGTTTTTACTTCTTGAATGCTTTCTCTAGACTTTACCAACTTGGAAACTATCCAGTACACAAACCACAAAATTTCAACTGCTGAAACCATCACATATCACAAAGCACATGCAGTTAGGTGCCTCTCCACACTTCACTTCTCCCCTTACCCTGCAAAAGAAAAAAGTGATGAAATAAGAATATTAAAAGTAGTGTGAGGGAGTTCCGGGAAGATGGCGGAGGAGAAGCTGTAATCTGAACAAGCTCTCGCATAGAAAGCAGTTTTAGAGTTCCAGTGAACAGTCCTAAGCCAGAGAATCACACCAAGTGTGCCATCACAGGACAGAGAGTTAGACAAGAGAGGGAAGCCAAGGCAAAAAGAAACACCTGAGTGCTCGCCAGCAGCCGCCGCCACGGCGGCGGCAGGGTCGCAAGCGGCGGAGACCGCAGCCGGGGGCCATACCTGAGTGCTCACACATAGAGTCCAGGATGAAGGAGCCAGACGCAGCGGTCAAGCAGATTCTACTCAACAGCAGCAAGAACTAACAAAGGGCAGACATCTTCATCCTGCAGCTTGCAGACCAGAGACGACCCAGTATCCAAGACTCGGCGTGAGTAGAAGCCCGACGTCCTCACTCCTTCTCAGGGAGCAGAGGAGGGAAGGCCACCCCTCCCCCCACAGCACCGGTGATCTCCATCTTGGATACCAACAAAGCTCGGAGGAGCTGCCAGCTCCAACCCAGGCCTTGGAATAAAATGAGTCATTTAGCAGGTCACAAGAACTTAACAGCAAAGTGACCTGCCAGACTCGGCTCCATCCAGGGAAAAGTCACCCAGGTCAGGCACCAGCCATTGGAATGGCTTCCCTCACTGGGTAACCAGAGCCAGAGGCTGCCCCTCCCTCTAGCAGCCTCAACAATCAATTGAAAAACAAAATCCCTGAGAACGGCTCCAGGCTGGGCTCTGGGAGATTTTTTTTGCACAAAACAGCCCCAGGAAAAAGCTACCGATTGTTGAAAGGCCTCAAATCTACCCAGAACCTAGCCTCACCACTGCATCCCCCTCTTTTATGATTCTCAAAGCAGATCACCCTCCTAGAAAACTACCTGGGAGGGGGATCTCAAAATCTTGGGTAAAGCAGGGCATTTTTCTGCCTCTTCCAACAAACCGACTTAAGAAACCAATCAAGCCACAGGAACTCAAGCTGACCAGAGACTCCAAAAAAAGGCTGGTTACAGACAAAAGAGAGATACAGATACAAGATTTTCCCACCCCTCCCCCCCAAAAAAATCAAAGGACTTTTTCTTTTCTTTTTTTTTCTTTTTTTTTCTTCTTCTTTTCTTTTTTTTGTTTGTTTTTTGTTTTTTGTTACCTTATATATATATAAATTTTTTTCTCTTTTAAAACTTTTATTAATCTTTAATTTCTGCCTCTTCTGAAAAAATAATTGATTTCCAGTAACTTTTTTTTTCTCCTCTTAAAATTTTTATTTTAGGAATATGTAAATGAGCATTTTCCTTTCTTTTCTTATCTTCTTTCTCTTTTTCTTTCTTTGATAATTATCTTTTTGTTTTTTGTCTAGCTCTACTGAACTTCTGATCTTTTCTTCTCCCTTTCCCATCCTTAAAGTTTTTCACATCTCCTCTATGTCCCTCCCTTTCTCACAACATATTCACATTCCTCTCTAAATAGATGGTCTTTTAATCTCTACAATAACATTAATTTTTACGTTTCTATTTTTTTCTGGTCTCTTTTCATTCCCCTATCCCTCTCTTCTTTTTCTCTCTCTCTCTACTTGCATCCTACCCAACCCATTTCCTGCATTATGATTAGGACATAGTTAACTCTCCCTGTGCCTCCCCACACCAATCTATTCCCATTTTTCACCCACATCTCTCCCTAATCCTAATAATTTCTGGTTTTCCAAATTCTTTCTGCGGTTCGAAGTCCTTTAAAATATAGTTGTTTGATGTTGAATAGATGTATCTGTTGAACTAGATTGTATCTGTAGACTATTGACTGTACAAATGCAAACTTTGGTTGATGGTTGCCTTAAGATAGTGTTCTAGCACAAAACTGGTGCAATCTTTATCTCAAATGGGCAGAGTAAGCCGGAAAAACACAAGAAAAATGGCAAATTCGGGTATCTCAATTCCCAATCTTGATAATCAGGGGTCATATCACATAATGAACAATCCAGAGGAGAGTTGACAAATAGCTCTACAAACACTGGTGGCAAACATGATAAATGAGAAGTTTGACAACTTACAATGGACTATCTATGAGCGTGATAGGGAGAGAGAGGAGGCATCCCAGAAGTTTATACAGGAATATCATAAGCGTGAGGAAGCTACTCAAAAACTGATACAGGATTTGCGTGAACAACTTGAGAATACTCAAAGAGAAAGGGAGGAATGGCGTGAGCAGGCTGAGAACATGCAAAGAGATCTGCAGGAATCCCACGAACGTGAGGAAGCTAAACAAAGAGTAATACAGGAATTGAGAGACCAGGTAGAGAACACACAAAGATCACTAAAGGCATGCATAAAATCCATTAACAAAGAGCTGAAGGAAGTCAGGGAGACCACAAAGGGAATGCTGAATGGAACCCAACAGAAGGAATGGGAGTCCAAAGAAACCATATCCAATCAACTAAGTGATTTGAAGACAAACACTGAACACCAAATTAAGGAAGTAAAGAGATTCATACAAGACCTAAAACAGAGCTTCAACAAAGAACTTGAAGCCATCAAAGCTGACCAATTAGAAGCTGACAAATTAGAAGAGATTAAAATCAAAGAAGAGAGTGTTGACAGCAGGTTAGACCATGAAGAAGATCGAATATCAGGGATTGAAGACAGGCTAGATATTATAGAGAAAGAACATACAACCATCCAAGACAAGTCCAAGAAATATGATAGATCTATCCAACACCTGGAAGACACCATCAGAAGGACAAACTAAAGGATAATGGGTGTAGAGGAGCACCAAGAAACAGAAGTTAATGGTCTAGGAAATTTGTTTAACAGGATCCTAGCATATAACTTCCCTAACATGCAATAATATAGGCCTATTCAGATACAAGAAGCCTTTAGAACCCAAAATAGACCAGACCAGAATAGGACATCCCACCATCACATTATAATCCACACAGGATCAACTCAGAACAAGAAAAAGATCCTTAAAGCTGTCAGGGAGAAAAGGGTAATCACCTATAAAGGGAAAACAATTAGAATCACCTCAGATTTCTCAGCAGAGACAATCAAAGCAAGAAGAGCCTGGAATGATGTATGCCAGGCCCTAAAAACAAAGAACTATCAACCAAGAATACTGTACCCAGCTAAACTCTCCTTCATAACTGAAGGCCAAATAAAAAGCTTCCACAGCAAAGAAAAATTGAAACAATACATCTCCACCAAACCAGCCCTACAAAAGATTCTTAAAGATGTCCTACACATAGAAAACCAACAAGACCACAATAAATACCAACAAACTGCACCCAAACTGAGAATCCAAGAACCATAGGAAGAACCCAGTTTTCGCAGCCCCGAAGAAGGTAGATAACATGGCAGGAACTCCGAAATACCTCTCAGTCCTATCTCTTAACGTTAACGGACTGAACTCTGCAATTAAGCGACATAGACTGTCCAGTTGGATTAAAAAACAGGACCCTTCTATCTGCTGCCTGCAGGAGTCACATCTTCACCATAAAAACAAACACATTTTCAATGTTAAAGGCTGGAACAAAATCTACCAAGCTAACGGCCCTCATAAACAGGCGGGAGTTGCAATCCTAATATCAGATAAAATAGGCTTCAAATTAAAAATCGTGAGAAGAGATACAGAAGGTCGCTACATACTAATTAAAGGATCTCTCCTTAAGGAGGATATTACAATTCTAAATATCTATTCGCCAAACAATGGAGCACCCAAATTTATCAAAGAAACACTACTTTCACTCAAATGCCATATAGATCCAAAGACATTAATTGTTGGGGATTTTAACACACCACTCTCCCCACTAGACAGATCAACTCGGCAAAAACTGAACAGAGAATCCCCAGATTTATACAGCTGCACAGATCAACTAGACTTAACAGACATTTACCGAACATTTCACCCAGCAGCATCGGAGTACACGTTCTTCTCAGCAGCACATGGAACGTTTTCTAAAATAGACCACATTCTAGGCCACAAAGCAAACTTGTCTAAATTCAGAAACATTGAAGTTATACCCTGCATTCTCTCTGACCACAAGGGAATAAAATTAGAACTCAACACCAAAAGCCACCAAAGAAAGTCCGGTATCACATGGAGGCTAAACAACACACTGCTGAATCAAGAGAGGGTCATGGAAGAGATTAGAAAGGAAATTCAAATGTTCATGCTATTCAACAAAAATGAACACACAAATTACCAGCTCCTCTGGGACACAGCAAAGGCAGTACTCAGAGGCAAGTTTATAGCTCTGAGCTCCTACATCAACAAATTGGAGAGATCTGAAACTAGCAATTTAATGACACATCTAAACCTCCTTGAAAAAGAGCAGCAAGATAAACCCCAATCCAGTAGACGGAAAGAAATAATCAAAATTAAATCAGAATTAAATGAACTAGAATCCAAAAAAACTATAGAAAGAATCAACAAAACAAAGAGTTGGTTCTTTGAAAAAATTAACAAATTTTACAGACCCTTAGCAAATCTAATCAGAAAAAGAAGAGAACACACCCAAATTAATAAACTCAGAGATGAGAATGGAAACATCACCACGGAAACAACCAAGATTCACAACATTATAAGGGAATACTTCTCAAAACTTTAAGCTAATAAGTTCGACAACTTGACAGAAATGGACCTCTTCCTAGCAAATATTGACATGCCAAAACTAAACCAAGATGAGTTAAACTATCTTACCAGGCCCATATGAAGCATTGAAATAGAAAAAGCAATAAGAGACCTCCCAGCTAAGAAAAGTCCAGGACCAGATGGTTTTACAGCGAAATTTTACAAGGCCTTCAAAACAGAGCTCACACCAATTTTCCTCCAACTCTTCAATGAAATTGAAAGAGAAAGCTCACTACCGAACACATTCTATGAAGCCATCATAACCCTCATCCCAAAACCAGGCAGGGACTCATCAAAGAAAGAGAACTATAGACCCATTTCTTTGATGAACATTGATGCAAAAATTCTCAACAAAATTGTGGCCAATCAACTTCAACAATTCATCCAAAAAATCATAAACCACGATCAAACAGGATTCATTTCAGGGATGCAAAGCTGGTTCAATATACGCAAATCAATTAATATTATTCATCACATCAACAGGAGCAGAAAAAGCATTCGACAAGATCCAACACCCCTTTATGATGAAGGTTTTGGAAAAATTAGGATTCCATGGAACATTCCTCAATACAATAAAGGCTGTATATAACAAACCTACAGCCAGCATTATACTCAATGGTGAAAAACTAAAGCCATTTCCTCTTAACTCAGGAACAAGACAAGGATGCCCGCTCTCTCCACTTCTCTTCAATCTAGTATTAGAATGCCTAGCTACAGCAGTAAGACAAGATGCACACATAAAGGGGATCCAAATAGGGAAAGAAGAAATAAAACTCTCCCTCTTTGCAGATGACATGATCTTGTATTTAAAGAATCCCATAGACTCCACTCCCAAATTACTCAAGCTGTTTCAAAACTTTGGCAAAGTAGCAGGTTATAAAATTAACTCCCAAAAATCAATGGCTTTTCTGTATGCCCACAATGAGAAAAGTGTGACTGAAATTAGGAAAGCAACTCCATTTGTAATAGCCCCACAAAAAAAAATACCTAGGAATTAACTGAACCAAAGAAGTGAAGGACCTCTATGATGAAAACTTTAAAATCTTGAAAAAGGAAATCACCACAGAACTTAAAAAATGGCAAACCTCCCATGCTCCTGGATTGGCAAGATTAACATTGTGAAAATGGCAATACTTCCCAAGGCTATCTACAAATTCAACGCAATACCTATCAAAATTCCACCCTCATTCTTCAAGGAAATAGAAGACGAAACTCAAAAATTCATATGGAACAATAAAAGACCCCGAATAGCAAAAACACTTCTCAACGGAAAGAACACTGCTGGAGGAATATCAATACCAAATTTCAAACTCTACTATAAAGCCATAGTAATCAAAACAGCTTGGTATTGGCATAAGAACAGACCTCAGGACCAATGGAATAGAATTGAAAACCCAGAAATGAACCTACAGACCTATAGCCATCTAATCTTCGATAAGGAAGCTAAAACAATAGAATGGAAGAAAGACAGCCTCTTCAGTAAATGGTGCTGGTAAAATTGGTTAACTACATGTAGAAAACTAAAGCTAGATCCTTATATATCACCCTGCACCAGAATCAACTCCAAATGGATCAAAGACCTTGACCTCAAAGCAGACACTCTGAAAACATTAAATGATGGAATAGGAGAAACCCTAGGTCTCCTTGGCTCAGGCCGAAATTTTCTGAATAGAGACCCGGAAGCACAACAAATCAAAGAAAGGTTGGACAAATGGGATTGCATAAGGTTTCAGAGCTTCTGCAGGGCAAATGACATAGCTAGCAAGATCAATAGAAAGCCCACCGATTGGGAGAAGATCTTTACTAGCCATACAACGGACAAGGGTCTCATATCTAAAATATACTTGGAACTCAAAAAATTAAACCACCCAACAACAAATCCTCAAAGAAACAACTGCCCAATAAATAAGTGGGCGAAAGACTTAAAGAGCAGCTTCTCTGAAGAAGAAAGAAGGATGGCCAATAGACACATGAAGAAATGTTCAACATCCCTAGCCATAAAAGAAATGCAAATCAAAACACCATTGGGATATCACCTCACTCCATTTAGAACAGCAAAAATCAAGAACTCTAACAACAACAGATGCTGGAGGGGATGTGGATAGAAAGGAACCTTACTTCATTGTTGGTGGGAATGTAAACTTGTTCAACCACTTTGGAAAGCAGTATGGAGGTTCCTCAAAAGTCTTCACATAGATCTCCCCTATGATCCAGCAATCCCACTTTTGGGCATTTACCCAAATGTATACAAACAAGACCACACTAAAGCTACCAGCACAACTGTGTTTATTGCAGCATTATTTACCATAGCTAAGATGTGGAACCAACCCAGATGCCCCTCAGTAGATGAATGGATGAAGAAAATGTGGTATATATACACAATGGAATTCTATGCCTCCATCAGAAAGAATGACATTGCCCCATTTGTTAGGAAATGGAAAGGCTTGGAAAAAATTATATTAAGTGAAGTAAGCCAGGCCCAAAGAAACATAGGTCCCATGGTTTCCCTTATTTGCAATATCTAGTATAGGTATGAGTCAAGCGGAAAAGGTCAGATAATGTGTTGTTAGGAAAACGAACCCTTAAATATGTATTTTAATGTTTTCGTTTCTTTCATGCATGTGTCTCTAACGCATTTATAAGATTATTTCTTTGTTGCTTTGTATGTCCCTCCCCCACAGTGTAACCCCCGCTTTCACTTTATTTGATGTCAGTATAACATGTGGAGGAGATGGGGACAAACAAGTCGTTTAAGGATTCAGGTGGACCTGTTGCAACAAGGAGAAGTACAAAATGTCATGTCAAAGCAAGTTTTACAATGTCGGTGTGGGGGGGAGGAGGGGGGTATGATTGGGTGCGGGGGAGGGTGGAGCCTGGGAAGGGAGGTGAAGGGTAAACAAAAGAGGAGGCTGCAATGCTTGGTAAGAAATGTATGCATTATCCTGCCAATGTAATTGTAACCCCTCTGTACAGTATGTTCTCAAATAAAATAAAATAAAATTTAAAAAAAAAAGTAGTGTGATATCTAAAAAAGATGTTCATGCAGTTGAATATATAGGGGATTCAGTAGTTGAATATAAATTCAAATGAACTGTCCCTCTTTAATTTATACATTTCTTTCCTGTATTCATGAGTAAGAAATGCATATTTATTGTAAAAAATTATTTTAAGTAGACAATCTTGAGAACAATGAGAAAAAAATCATCTGTAAACAGCCCGAACTGTTATTGTCTTAATGAATTACCTCTAGCATTTTTCTGTTTATTTCACTAAAATATTTATGGAATTTTCTAGGGGCAGAGTCTATGCTAAATACTCTCTTTTATTTAGATACTGAGGATTAAACCTAAATGTATGTACTTTAGGCAAGAGTTCTATCACACTCCAGCCTTTCACTTTTATTTTGTTTTTGAGATACTATCTCACTCCCTTTGTCCAAACGGGACTGAAATCTATGATTTTATCTTCCTGCAAGTAACAGATGTGCACCACCAATCTAGGTGCTAAATATACACATTATTCATTTAACTCAATACTCCCTCAACAGTGTGTGCGTGTATACACATATCTACTCAATATTCTCTTTCTCTCCCTTCCCTCAACTCTTGTTCTTTTCTGTTTGGAAGAGATTAGGATCAGTCTCAATCACTTCATGACACTCTAACCCTGAAGCTGGAAAGGTCGGCACCAGGACAACATGACAAGAGAGAAGAACTCTGCCAACCAAGTCTAATGTGCCAATCTTGCCTCAGAAAATAGAATTGAGGACCTGAAAATGAGGCAGCAGATAGGAGTCTGTGATGGAGCTTAATTCTATTTTCAGCCACAGTTCATTCAATGAGTGGAGCAATCAAGCCTGGAGGAAAAATCAAGAGATGGAGAAACTATGTAAGCTTGTGTCTGGGGGTGGGAAGAGAGAGGGAGAGGAAGGGAAAGACAGAGGGGAAGGAGAGAGAGGAAAAATGAGACACACAGACAGACAGACACACACACACACACACGCACGCACACACACAGACTCACACACACACACACACACACACACACACACACACACACACACACACACAAAGAGAGATTGCATTCTTGGAGCATTTCCAATTGCAAGGAGATTTTACTGTTTTTCCCCAAATAGACTTCTATCTTCCCTTCAAATACATTTTGAACTTAAACTAATTGAGTATGTTCCTTTAAGATACCATGATAATGTGCATTGATAATGACTATCTTGTTCTGTACAAGGCATCATTCCAACTATTTAATGTTCATTTATTTCATTAAATACATTTTAATTGTTATATCAACCCTCTCTAAAATGTGTGTCACTGCCTTCATTTTACATAGGACGACAGAACCTCAAAAACTTAAGCACGAGTCACTGGTTAGGAACGGCATGCTCACATACTACACCTGCCCCCCCCATATATACATTTATTTTTCTGTTCCCTTTGGCACCTCCTCACCTTCAATAGAACAGAAATGGACGTCTTTTTTAAAATATGTCTGCAAACCAGCATCAAGAATACAAGAACAAT
This sequence comes from Dipodomys merriami, assembly GCF_024711535.1. NCBI lineage: Eukaryota > Metazoa > Chordata > Mammalia > Rodentia > Heteromyidae > Dipodomys > Dipodomys merriami. The sequence continues at coordinate 9,399,400 of NW_027206113.1, forward strand.
ATAAGAAATGGGAAAATACAATTGAGTGAAAATCTGAAAACTCCTATGCCCCAGACCTGTATTTCTGTCCTGCACAGGGAGGGGCCTCTTTCTACTTCTACTCTCCCAGGCCTCCTCAGCAGGTCCCTGGGAACTAGTTGGAGAGGGACTAGTAAGTCTTTTCAAATGAAAGACATCAGTGAATTTACTATAAGAGTCAAAGGCAGAGGAATTAAAATCCACATAGACATTGACTGCTTTCCTTTACCCTGACTTTCAAAATTCTTTACTTCTTCACATACCTCAAAAAGACAACTGTTGCTTGACACCCGTGGCTCACCCCTGTAAGCTTAGCTACTAAGGAGGCTGAGATCTGAGGATCACGGTTCAAAGCCAGCATGGGAGGGAAAGTCCATGAGACTCTTTTCTCCAATAAACTAAAAGAAAACTGGAAGTGGCACTGTGGTTCAAGTGGTAGAGTGCCTTTATCAATTTTCCTAGGGAAAATTAATTTGTATTCCCCCAAACAGTCTGATGGTTGGCAAATGTTGTGAGCTCCCGAAGACACTCCTAGATGTCTGTCATCATTTCCAACTTCAAAACTTTTGCCTTCAATGAAGGTTTCTGAAGAACATCGATACAATCAAAGTTAATCAACACAGCTTTATTGTACTTGGTCTCATAAAAAATATAATAGCTCTACTTTCAATGAAGGAAATTAATGATCATGGCCTTGAGAAATGGCCCTTCATTTGAAATGTGTGTGTTCTATTACTGTCATAAATTTTCATGATGCTTTTTTTTCTTGAAAACAGTCCCTGAATATTCCTTCAGCAAACATTTACTGTGCAGTGTTGCAGGATACACTGAGTGTTGGGAGCCCAGAATGCCCTAAAAGTTCCACCTGCCTTATGTATTATGTACATAATAAAGTTTGAAAGTCTGGATCATTTTAGCAACTGAAGGAAAAATCATTTCTGAAAATATAAAAGTCTCTTTAGTATGAAGAATAGGCCTGAGGAACTTGTCTTCCTGGTTTCCAGCCAGGATATCTATCTATTTAAAATCACTTAACATCAGAATATGTAAGCAAATGTTTAAGGGCATGAAATGATTACAACCAAGTATGTAGTATGCACATGTTACTTGGGTATGGTAGTTTCTATTTTATTCATAAAAATGGATTGAGAAAAAGATTATTCTCCACATGAATGACAATGTCCCCAAATTGTTTCTTTATTACCCATTCATTATAACTCTAGCTTTTGTTGGGAGATGAGATCCTTGTTCAAAAAACATAACTGAGGGCCATTGTTACATTCTTCTTTCTGTCATTGTCAAAGATGTTTCAGAGAAAAGAGACCTACAAAGATATGAGTCCTGGCACATATTGTAAATGCCAGCATTGAATGATATCCCCATGGTAAGAAAGAGAAACTTCACAAATTTTCACCCACCTGAACAACCCATCCTGTTGCTTTGCCTCTGAGCCAGGATGAGTTTTCCCATTTGTCTTTCTGTGGCACAGCTACTGTGGAAGGAATGTGTCTTTTCCTTTATTTGGCAGATTTGGAGTCCTAACTCCTCTTGCAAACATTCTGAGAAGCTTTCGCCAGGTCACAAGAAGTACAGATGAAATTTTCATCCCATACTCTCCCCTCACAGTAATCCTGTCCTGAAAAACTGCTTACTAAATAAAATGGAACAATGATTGGACAGTGATATAAACCTGAGCGAGCATTATCATACTAGTCATAACACCAGAGAGGAACAAGCAGAAGAATCATTATCTGAGTGTCACAACTATCAATTGACCTACTACACCACATGCTTAAGTGAGGCAATTAATAGATGTTTTGCTAGCTGCCAGTGGCTCATACCAGCAATCAAGCTACTCAGGAGACTGAGGTCTGAAGATTGTAGTTCAAAGCCAACCCAGGCTAGAAAGTCCATGAGATTCTTATCTCCAATCGACTACCAAAAAGCTGGAAATGGTGCTGTGGCTCAAGTGGTAGAGTGCTAGCCTTGAGCAAAGCAGCTCAGGGACAGCACTCAGGCACTCAGGCCCCAGAACCAACACACACACACACACACAAAGATAGATAGATGCTTCACGTTTTCCTGGCCACTTTCTTTTTTCTTATGCTTCTTTTGGTGAAGATTTTGTAAGTCAAATAATCTTGATGTCAATTAATATCTATGCTGTATTGGGCTTATTGTCCTCAGCTTCATCTTCCTTGCCTGTGGAATGAAGACATTTCTTTGCAAAATTCGTGCAGTGGGTGAATCCAGTCTTAGGTGTTCAATGTACATGTGTGAAAATATCACCAGGTAAATTGGGGGTGGGGTTGAGAGAAATGGAGAAGAACGATCTAAGTGGTGACATTGATCAAGATGTACTGTACTCACAAACTGACATGTTAAATTAGAACTCTTTTGTAAAAGTACTTAGGTATAATTTTTTAAGTAGAAAAAAATGAAACCAGTGCATCAGTGCAATCCATAACTCTGAGGTCTAGATTGTGCATAGCTGCCTCTTTTAAAGAATATAGGACAGAGAAGAGTGGAACAAATCATTTCCAGAATACAAGTGATCAACTCTACCACCAAGTTAACATCAATAGTGATGCTGACATACATCCTTGATTTCATGCACAGAGAACACATTTTCCCCTAACTCCCCCAGGATTTGGAACTCAGGGCCTAGATTCTGTCCCTGAACTTTCTCCTCCCTACCGCTCACCCCAAACACATAAAGCTAGTGCTTTTACACTTGAGCCATAGCTCCAATTCTGGCTCTTTTCGTTAAATGGAGATGAGTCTCATGGATTTTCCCAGCCCAGGCTGGCTTCCAATCATAATCCTCAGATCTCAGGCTTGGATTATAGGTGTGAGCGACCAGTGTCCAGCGTGAGAACACACTTTTTCTCTGTAATTCTCCTCCCCCAAACCTCATAGCCACAATCTTAAGAGAAAAGATTGAGAGCCCACAACTGAAGAATATTCTACAGAATGCCCTGTCCAATACTCCAAAAAAGGGGAGAAATACCATCTCTTTTCCTTTGGTGAAAACAATAGATGTTTGATTATTATATGACAATAATAATAGATATTATTATAATGCTCACAATATGTATTCCCATCCCCATTGCTACCAGGCTTGGTTATATAACGTACTTTGACAAATGACATATGAGAAGTGATGACATGTATCTTTTCTGAGTTTTAGTCATGTGGTTTTCACACTGTTCTCTTCCCTTGGGATCCTCCAGCAGGCAGTCTGAATCCCAGAATGGACAGCATGCTGAGTGGCAGTGGACATGGATTAGGCTTGTAGCATGAGATAGTAATCAAAGTTGTAAACTATTGCGTCATTGGAGTTGTTATCCCACCGTAAAATTAAGTTCACATTGAGGCCCAGCTCTAGGTAATCTAGGCCTTTTTTGTCTCCATTCCCTCCTGTTCCCTTCTCATTTTTCCTGAATATTCTCTCTTCTACCAGCTTCTCCTCAGGTGACACCAAATCCTGAGTCTCCTTATCCTAGAAACACTTTTCAGGCTTAAGCATTGTGGCTTCCTTTCTTACATTTTCTCTTAGCTGTTTCTTCACTTACTTCTTTCTGGAGTTTTCAGCCAGAAGCTCCCAAATGTGATGGAGCCTCAGATAAAATCCCTCTGCCACATCTCCCTTGCTTGCTTTCACTCATCTCATGTTGGCATACTACGAAACCAGAATAAGATGAAGCTCCAGAAAACCCTTTGGATAGAAAAATAAACCACCGCATGGGAAGTGAGGGTTGTTTTAGAAGAGATTGGGAGCTGAACACAGGCAGGAAGGCTCATGGCTGCAGCCTCAGCTGTCTTCTGAATCATTGCCCAGTTTCCATCTGTCAGTCTTTTCTCCAAAGTCAATGGGGCAAATTCTGCATTTCTTACTGACTCATCCACATTCACAGACCTAGTTAGGAATCCAAAATGACTTAAAATATAGACTCTCCACATCATAGAAATCTGTACCAGAGAAAATGGGCAGAAAGAACTTCAGTTAATCAGGTTCAATTCATTTTTACATGTTTATAATTTATTTTATTTTATTTTTTTGGGTCCGGTCGTGGGGCCTGAACTCTGGGCTGGGGCGCTGTCCCTCAGCTCTTCAGCTCAAGGCTAGCGCTCTACAACTTGAGCCACAGCACCACTTCTGGCTTTTTTTGTTTATGTGGTGCTGAGGAATCGAACCCAGGGCCTCATGCATGCAAGGCAAGCGTTCTACCACTGAGCCACCTTCCCAGCCCCACATGCTTATAATTTAACTGAGAGAACAGTATCAAATTCACTCAGCCTTCATAAAATCAAAATATCAAAGCAACTACTTTTTACAGGAAGTAAATATTCACATCATAAATCGAGTTTCTAAAGGGGGTGGTGTTCTCAGAAAGTAAGGAATTAGGGCTTAGGAAACATTTCAAACACATTTCACATCAGCATCAAGATTAAATTCATTAGCACAGGCTGCAAAAGTTGCTTACTCTCAGCAGGTAAGAACCTATCATTTTTTTCTGGCCGTTAGTAAAAAAAGATGGAAGAGTTTGATTTCCTTTTTCAATTTCAATCTTCAAAGTCACATTGTCTTCTAAGGAAGTCATTTATCTCACTCACCTGAAAATACAGAATATGTCTTCACAGGAGGGTCCTCTGGGCTTCAGGAAGCAAAATAGGAGGAGTGAAACAGGCTGCAAGGTGCTTGCAGGAATAGAATATGTTTGACTTCTTCCACAGCCAAGCTAGCTTTGAGCGCTTGTCCTTTCCACAACTCAGGTGGGACGCTGGTTATGTAGGAGGGGAGAAATACCATAGAGTTTCAGAAAAAGGTAAAAGAAAGGTGCATGGCTTTTCTTCTCAGAACAGAACCTTTAAATAGGATATGTTTTTTCTCTTCACAAAACACTTAATTATACAGTAATCCCCTTCACTGTATTCCCCTTCTGTAGTTAGTTACCTGTGCTCAACTCTGGTTTGAAAAGATTAAATGGAAAAAATCTCATATTTTGGAAGATATCACATTCCCATAATACCTTTTTTCTTTTTTTTTGTTTTTTTGCATATAAGGTCTCACTGTATATCTCTCTCATTATCTTCCTGCCTCAGCTTCTGTTTCCTAGGATTATATGTGTGCATTTCCACACCCATTTCACATTACATTTTTACAGCATATTGTTACAATTCTTCTATTTTATTAGTTACTGTTATTATTGTCTTACTGTACATAATTTATAACTTAAGCTTTATTGTAGCTATAATTGTCTGGGTAAAAGCATAGTATATATGGTCATCTTGGTATTTATAGGGTTGCTTCCAGAACTGATGAGCATACTAAAATCAGCATAGGCTCCAGTCTCATATAGAAAATAGCATAATATTTCATACAAAGTAAGTTACACTTTAAATCACATCAAGGTTATTTCTATTACCACCATACATATAACAGTATATAAATAGTTGCTATATTGTCTGCTTAGGGAGCAACAAACTTTTCCTATCTTAATTTCTGGTTGGTTGAACCCCTAGATGTGGAAATTGTAGATACTGAGGGTTAACTGTATAAATTGCTTCATTGATTTCACGTGCTCACGTGGAATGCCTCTCCAGAGACTAATCAGGAACTACTATAAAGATCAAAAAGACAGAAACTTGACCTTCTTATTTTTCCATAATTACCCACTAAATAAAATATGAATAAGTTTGATTCTGTACCTCCTCCTCCTCCTCCTCCTCCTCCTCCTCCTCCTCCTCCTCCTCCTCCTCCTCCTCCTCCTCCTCCTCCTCCCCCTCCTCCTCCCCCGCTCCTCCTCCTCCTCCTCCTCCTCCTCCTCCTCCTCCTCCTCCTCCTCCTCCTCCTCCTCCTCCTCCTCATCCTCCTCCTTCTTCTTCTTCTTCTTCTTCTTCTTTTTCTTCTTCTTCTTCTTCTTCTTCTTCTTCTTCTTCTTCTTCTTCTTCTTCTTCTTCTTCTTCTTCTTCTTCTTCTTCTTCTTCTTCTTCTTCTTCTTCTTCTTCTTCCTCTTCTTCTTCTTCTTCCTCTTCTTCTTCCTTGCACATGCTAGGCTTGGTATCTACCACAGTTCTAGAGCTTCTAAAAAGCTAGTTTGAGAATTTCACAATGTTTAATAATCAACACCAATTTCTGTTTTCTTTCCTAGGCTCCAAAACAGGGGAAAGTGGGGGAGGCATAAATGGGACAGTCATCTAGGGAAAACTTTGCTGACTATCATATTTTAATTTTTTGTTCAGTTGGAATTTAAAAAATATATAACCATATAATTTAAGTCCTATTTTTAAAAATTTCTTCATAGGAAAAAAGACCAACTAAACAATTTTTGTCCTTTTTATGTATAAAGCTCACAATGTTGTCTCTGTAATAATTTTTAAAACATTCTTTTGAATATGACTTCTACCATCTCCTTGGAGGCGAAGCTGAATTCTACATATTAAATATTCTAATCAATAACTAGGAAGTATAAATCAATAGAAACAATTAAAATATGTCAAACACAATAAAAAGAACAATTATCCATCAAACAGATGCTTATCATCTTGACAGTTTGGGAACAACAGTTTCAGAATATACAGAAATACTGAAAGAACATCTTTTAATTCATAAGAAAGGGGAAAATATTAAAATATTAAAAACAAACATGCAGCAATAGATAATGCCTGTAATCCTAGATGCTCTGTAAGCTAAGATCTGAGTATCATAGTTCAAATCCATCCCGGGAAAGAAAGTCCTGTGAGACTCATCTCCAATTAATTACCAAAATGCCAGAAGGGGAGATGTGGCTCAAGTGAAAAAGCACAAGTCTTGGGCAAAAAAGCTCAGGGGCAGTATTTAGACCTGATTTTAAGCCCAAAGACCAGCGTGCATTTGCCCATACACACACACACACACACACACACACACACACACACACACACACACACACACACACATTATTGAAAGACAAATACCAATGCTTTTCCTAATGTATTGTTTCACATTGTAATAGGACTTAAGGCATTAGTGGGTCTAGATTCCTACTATAGTATATATGTTTGAATAGGTTATTCAGAGAAAACTTTATTTGGAAAACTCTAATACTCAAATTGTAGCTTATTTTTTAAAATATGGGCGATGGACCAAGTATATTAATGACCAGGTATAGTTATAAGGGATAAAACTCTGGCTTGATTTTAACATCATTATTTTATTTTTTTAACAATGGAAGAAAGATATTTGACTTGAAAGAGACACAGGATGAGATTCAGAAGAGATGGTGAGTCCATTCTTTGTAGAAATGGGCACATCAGACTTTTGAAGATATTATTCATTTTTTGGCATAAGACTTGATTATTCAAGTATGTGCAGTTACTAGATAAATAACTTAATATAGAAATAATAAATAAGTGTTATCAGTGCATACAAAACAATTGGTTCTGAACATCTATATTATGCAATGATTTGTACTGTTCATGTCACAGAACTGACTTAGAAGGCTGATTTAAATCAAATATATATATTTGGTCAGCGTTAAATCCTCTTTTCCAAATTCTGCCTCCTCGAAAAAAAAAAGGATATTACCTATTTTATCAGTAATCAGGAATAGTAAGTTATTTTAAGTATTTATATATTTTATCCAAGTATGATCCTCCAATTTATCATTCCAGGTGCTAGAGTCTAACCATCATGGTGATGGATAGTCATATCCTAATGGAGAAATATGTAGCTTGCCCTGCTTGCATGCTCCCCAACCTTCCCTTCCATGGCTCTATATTTACATTTAGTAAAATTCACTCATCTAATAAAGTCAAGGACAATGGCAGCTCCTCCTTGAAGATTCTTCTGTCAAGAATAAGCAATCAATCATTAATTTGATAATATTGCATTATAATGCAGTCAAATATAGAAATTTTTGAGCTTTGTTTCCATGAAATTTACTTCATGTGATTGTTGATTTATAGTTGGTGGTATTGGACTTAAAACAACGTACGAGTTTCAAAGATTTAAATAAAAAGTTGCACATTGCCTTGTCTAGTGACAAATTAAAGAGAGAATTCTAGGTTCTTATATTCATCCCAGTGTGCTTTTGTTTCCTTGCTGGCTTTTTTCCTACAGTGATGACCAATTTCATTATTTGGCATAGCAAAGTTTTCTCATTTTTGTAGTCCTGATTTTATCATAGGTGTTATTTTCCTAAGCATTCTGCCCATGATAAATTAATCTATTATTATAATCACATCTTAGAACATTCATATTCAGTAATTATTCTTATATTCCTTAATAACATCTCATTATATTTTAAAAATTGTATTAATTTATGTAGTCAGCAGTAGGGCTGAACTCAAGGTCTGACTGCTGTCTCTTAGCTTTGTTGCTCAAGGTTAGTACTAGATCACTTCTAGATGTTTGGTGGTTAATTGGACATGAAAGTCTCATGGACTTTCCTGCCCAGGCAGGCTCTGAACTGTGATCCTCCTGAGTAGCTAACATAACAGATGTGAGCCACCAGTCCACAGTATATATAGCACATTACTTTTAACAATAGAAGAAAGTAATTTTACTATAGAAATTTTGTCTTTAGGAGAATTCTTTCAATGTTTGATACAAACTTTTACATGTTTAAATATTATTTTGGTATCACTGTTGGTTTTTATAATTTTTCCACTTTGTATTTGCCTGTATTATTTGTACATAGACTTTTTCACTGTTATTCATACATACTATATAACGCTATCACAATTCATCCCCTTTATCACTTTATCTCTTTTCTACTTCCCTCTTCTTGAAACAATTTCAACAGGTTTTATTGTACTCTTCTTACACACACACAATATGAACAGAATATGTAGAAGATAATACTGCACCCTCCCCCTCCATGCCCTCTTGTTTTATCTTCTCCCCTTCCACTGGTACCTCCCCTCAAACAGGTTCTGTTCTGTTTTATATTTCTGTCTTTCATTTTTACAGCTAGATACTGCATACAAGCAAAAACATATAATATTTTACTTTCTCAGCATATTTACTTTTGCTTAATATAATGGTATCTAGTTCTATCCATTTTGCCATCAATGACATATTTTATTGCTATGTATAGTTGAAAACTCCATTGTGGATATATTTCAAATTTTCTCATGAATTTTATTTATATATGTATATATATATTGGGTCAGTCATGGGGCTTGAACTCTAGGTCTGGGAGCTGTCCATGAGCTCTTCAGCTCAAGGCGAACGTTCTACCACATAAGCCACAGTGCCAATTTTGTTTTTCTGGTGGGTAATTGGAGATAAGAATCTCAAGGACTTTCCTCATATTTTATCCTAGGATTACAGGTGTGAGCCATGGGCGGCTAGCTTAATTTTATATTTTATATATTTATCTATTTGTGTGCAATACTGGTGTTTGAACTTAAGGGCTTTCATTCTTGCTTGACCATTTTGCGTTGCTCACAACTGGTGCTCTACCACTTAAGACATGCATCCAGTACTAGGTTTCTGCTGGTTAGTTGTAGAAAAAGATCTCTCAGATTTGTATCCCTGGTCTGGTTCTGAACCACAATCCTCAGATCTCAGTCTCTTGAGTAGCTAGTATTAAGGGCATGAGCCTCAGGCAGCCAGAATAACTTTTATTTTTTATAAGTAGATTGCTTAAGATGTTGGCTTGGGTTTCCTGAGAGAAATTCATGTTTAATTTCTTGTTTCTTTTAAGGTTATCAAATGAATATCTTTAAATTTGCAAGATGTTATTATGTCAAATATGAAATAATATTTTTATGTTACTAGGTGGCACCAAGTTTCCTTTTAGATAGAAAATATTTGGCTGGCTTCCAACCAAAATCTTTACATCTCAGCTTCCTGAGTACCTAGGATTGTAGGCATTGGTCACCTCTCCTGGCTGAGACAAATATTTTTGGTAAGGAAAATCACTGTGATGTGGAACATGAGACATGATGAATATAGACTAAACGGGAATATTTTGAAAGCTTTAACAAAACTGAAGTTATCACAAATTTGCAGGCTTCAGTGAGGAGAAAAATGACAAAGAAGTTACAGAAGCAGAGAATTGGAGACTAAAGAAAAGTTAGTGAATAATTCCCTGTTAGCAGAACTACTGATGATTTCTTTTTAGAAAACTTCAGCTTGATATACTAGTACATGCCTATAATTCTAATTAATTATGAGATAGACACTGGATGTTTGCTGTTGGTATGGTAAAAATATAATACTGAAACTCAAATCTCTAAAGCAAACTGGTGCCATATGTTGATAAGAGAGGCAGAAGTTGGAGGACCACTGTTTGATGCAGTTAATATGAGACTATCTGAAAAGCAAACTAAAGCTAAACAAAGTGCTAGGGGTATGGATCAAGAGCAATTATCCAGCAAGTTTGAGGCCCTGAATTCCATACCTTCTACTGAGAACAAAAGACAAGGAAAATGAAAAAGGTTCTTGTTACAATTTTCAAGATATTTTCTGTACAATTTTCTGCTATAATTTCCTTCTTCAATTGCCGTAAAATTTTGAGAAGTCACTTACACAAATGACTACCATTATTTGTGGAAATCAAGGGAAAGTCTTTGCAACCAGTTTTGTAAGACAGAACAACTCTGTAAAATTGAATTCAATGAGATGAAAATGAGAGGTAATGGTTTCATGAAAATGCACTTAATAGCTATGTGTCAGAAGTTGAGGAGCTCATTAAGAGGATTTACTTCCTAAAAGAACAGGAGGATTGAGTTGATTTTATATTAATTTTTAAAAATAGGTTAAATTTGGTTGGTATTTTAACACCTTTAAACAAGGTGTTAAGCCAGTAAAATTATTGTTGAGATTTTTTATAAAAGCTATAAGACAATTGTTACATAGATTTTTAGAGAAGCTATTCAACAATTGTTGGATAAATCCCAACAATGCAAATATGTGTTCTCTGTCATCTGGTGGTGTTACATACCTCATCATCTAAGGTTGGGAGAATATTATCTTCATTTTCAGAATACAGAAATGGAGGCAAGAAGAAAGGTGGTGTATTTCTGAAGGCTGATGTGTAAATTACATTTGAGAATGAGCAGAAACCAGAATCCATGAACAGAAACCAGAATACATGGCTCAAATTCAATTCATTATTTGCAAACCTCGTGACTATACTAATATCTGAAACTCTTCTGCTGGCTGGGTAACATGGAACTGTTTCTTAGAGTTGTCATGTGTTGTTTTTGGTAAAAAGCTAAAAATATTGGTGCTTTATAAAATTAAAGAATATGCCTTTTGTAAAGTGTTATGCACAGAATATGAAACAAGAATTCCATGAACTCTGAAGTTCTTCATGCAGTTTTTCTTAAAATTATTCTTTGAAGAATCAAGATAGTGAAATTATTCACATTCCTTTCATTCCAGAAAGCATTATCTGAACACATTTGAGAAGACTTTCTACAACAGTCTTATAATATATGGGCTTTTGGTGTACTTATTTGTCTTCTCTCTGTATCTTAATGGGGTTATTATTGTCTTATTCATGGGTTTAAGAGTCCTTTATATATTATGAATAAAGCAATTTGTCAAGATCTTTATATTTTGTTTCATTAGCAAAAATGCCTGCTATGTGATTGAACAGAAATTGATGACATCTTTGCCTGATTTCTGAGCAACTAGGAATTCTTTCATTCTAATTCAGTACTCTTTATCAGGTCAAGAAAGTTCCCATGTAATAATTTTGACAAATTTTTACCATTCTGATATTTTGAACAGGACAGAATTATTTTAGCGTCACAGCAGGGAATTCCGCTGTGACATGTCTCCTCTACAGGCATGGAATCCCCATTTGCAAACTGCTGATCATACTGGAAGCAAATTTTTGCTTGTTAGGAATATCGAATTTTTGGCCTATGTACTCAGGACTTTTTTCCCAGAAAACATAAATCCACACATAGATATTAGTCATAGCTACTTGAATTGGAATTAGTAATTATTCTTGATGTGCCACATCTCTATATAAAACTATGAAAAACACAGTTTGTAACAGAATAAACATGAGTATATCACTTAGAATGTGGGTATGGTTAGTAAACTCTAGGGGATTTTCTAATAGCTTTCAGACTTTTCATAAACATAAATGAGATGGTTTATACCTATAATCCTAGCTTCTTTGAAAATGGACATGTGGGTAGTGGGAGTTCAGGGTTAAGCTGGAAAACATACGAGACCTCCATCTCAGTCAATAAAAGCGGGGTGTGCCAATGTGTGGGTGTTATCCTACCTGTGTTGGACATCCAACTAGGAAGTTTACTATCCAGGTAGCCTAGGAATAAACAAATGCAAGACTCTACCTCAAAAATAACCAAAGCAAAAATTGCTGGATGTGGTATGATTCAAGGGGTAAGGTGCCTGCCTGGCAAATGCAAGGCTCTGAATTCAAACCCAAGTACCTACCAAAAAATGAAATAAAATGAAATAATTCTCTAAATAACTACTCACTTAGTGTAATTATCTTATGTATTCTCCAAATAATCTTGTAGTGAAGGCATAGAATTGAATAAGCCAGATCAATATAATACTCCAAAATCATAGAGTGGCCCAGAGGTCAGCTTTATGATTATTCAATGTCTGGATCTTCCTGTTCTTAGATCCACAATCTTATGGGGGGGGAAACGAATGTATTTATTTACATTTATTTACACCCTTCATCCAGTTTCACATGTTGAAATCCTATCTCAAATGTAATGTTACAGAAGTGGGCTTTTGTGTGTATGTGGATGTTAATTAAGTCATGGAGGCAAGCCTTCATGAATGGGATTTAAATAAACAAAACCAAAGAGATTTCACTCCTGATCTTTAATACAGTGCATCACTCAGAAAAAAAATACTGACTATGCTGGCATTGCAATCTTGGACCTCCAGGCTCCAGAATGTAAAAATAAATTTAGTGTTTATAACCAATTCAGTGTCTGTTAATGTGTCATCATAAGTCAAAAGGATGAACAGTAAGCCAGCTGAAAAGGACTGTTGTGGTTTCTCTACCAAATTTCCAGAGTCCCTGTGATACTGAAAAATGTTAAGGCTCCTTAGGGAAAATGTTTTAAAACTGCCTTCTTGTCCAACTCTGACTTCACAAAGTTTGGAATATAAGGAATGACATCAAGTGCCCAAGATACCTAAGACAGGACACTTGATCCTCGTCTGCTTTGCTCTTCAGCACCTGGTACAAATTTACACTATATAAACAAGTCAACTAAAGGCAGTTATAATACATTTTAAAATGCATAGCCAGAAAACACTTTATAAACACTCTCTCATTATAGTCTCATTGGCTCCCATGTCCAAAATAGGAAACCAAGGCTTAAAGAGAGGTAGGTAATTTACCCAAATTTGCAAAATTGATATATTTGTACAGTTAAATGCAGACGAAATTGTATCCATACTTAGGTTGATATACCATATGCATTTGTTTTTCTGCAGAAATAAAAGGCTCACGAACTTTTTTTCCATGTTCTAAACTCATATGCACTACCGTGATATCTCTATCCTGGCTGCCCCCAAGTCATATCAGCTGAAGTTGATACATCTCTACCCACTCAAACACAAATAGATAAGAATTGGGCAACTGTACTTTTAAATCCCCATGCAGTAATAATGTGTATTTAACAGTATGAAATCCTGGGCTAGAAAATAAAACTTCTATGATGGTGCTAGGCCCACCTCACATATCTTTCTTTGTCTCTTCCTTCCTTCCTTTTTAGGGCTTGGGATTGAACGCACGGCCTTGTGTATATTAAGCAATTGCAACAAAACTAAGTTACATGGCAATTTCAATCGCTCCAATTTGATTCACTGCTACCCTGTTCCTGATACTTTGTATTACTTGGTCATAGTATTTGGAGACTACTAAACTTCATAAGCGTTTCATCTTTTTTACTCCCTTCCCATGTATCAAGACACTGTGCAAGAAAGAATTTCCTGACCTCCCCAGACAGAGTTCATGGATCATCATCAGGTTCTATTTTACCATGCATAGCACTCTATTATTACATTTATAATAACAACTCACTTAAATAATTGTTCTCTTCTTCAGACCATTGGTAGACGATTGTTCAATCCTATATTTTATATAACCAGGAATAGAAATTTTCTTGTCATGTTTTCCTCTTTTTGACTTGGTAAAATTTTCCTGATTTTGTAGAACTGTTTATTCTCCATGAATATTGTTTCAGGACATTTCTGCATAATGTCTATAATAAAATTAAGAAATTTCCAGCCAAAGAAGACAACACAGCATTCTAGATGTTAATGACTGTACTCTGGGTTCCTGTGCACTGGGCACTGCATTTGGCATCTCAGTTTTACAACAATGGACAATCTATATTAAAAGTTGCTTTTTTTTGGTTTCCTATTTTGTGCCATATGAAGTATTTAAGGTGTATAGCCAGTTAATTGTGGAAGTATGAGCTGGTAATCTTTTCAAAAATTTTTTGTAAAGATAATGTATAGAGTTGTTACAATTACATGAGTAAGGTAATGAGTACATTTCCTATTGAGTATTGTTACCCCCTCCTTTGTTTCCCCCCTAAATTCCCTTCCTTCCCTATTTCCCAACTCCTCTTTCCCCCTACTTTCGAAGATGTGAAGTTCGTTTTCAACATAGTGTCTTGTACATGCCATTGTTACAATGGATCAAACTGAATCCTTGTCTCAGCATTTTGTTATTTCCCTGCCCCTCCCCAAATTAGAAAAATGTATATACAAGATGGAACCGGGGTCATATGAGCTGGTAATCTTTAGCCTTCAAATCTTAAAACAAAAACAAGCAATGCATGAAAAAAAATGTTCATAATGGAAATCTCAGCCTCCTGATTGATGCTCTGATTCTTCCATTAAAGTATAATCTTGTTAGAATCAAGTTCCAGGCTAAAATGTAAATACCCAGGGAAATGATGACATTAAGTTGCTAATATTTAATTATGCCTTCCTATTAATGAAATAATTTGGAAAATGTTTTTTAAAAAACTGGATAATAGCAAGAAGGATTTTAGAAAAAGGCATTACAGTGGGTAAGGTGTGTAAAATTGTACAAAACTGGAACTACATGCTGGGAAAAGAATAACTTCACAGAGAGGGGTAACTTATTTTTTTTTAGATGAGGCAAGTTAAGATGGATTATTATGTTAGAAGAAAGTTTCTATTTGGTTTTTTCTAACAACTAGCAGAGACTTATCTGTTTATAAAAAATAAATACTAGAATGAAAAATTCAAAAGACCTTTAATGATGCATTTAATATTTTGGAGACAACAAAGATTTTCAGGGTAGAGACAGTTCAATAAACTATAGTATTTATAAGCACTGGACTCCCATGTAATCATTATAAGTGATGTTCTTAGAAGAGTGCAATTTCTTAGGATGTTATTAGATAGGAAATATATGCATGATATAATGCGATGTAGACTCACACCTGTAATCCTACCTACTCATAGGGGTGAGATTTGAGGATCATGGTTCACAGCCAGCCCCCATAGGAAAATCCATTTAACCATCAAAATGCCAATAGTGGAGCTGTGGCTAACCTTGGGGGAAAAAAGTAAAGCCGAGAATAATACGCAGGCACTGAATTCAAGTTCCAGTTTTGGCAACAAACAAATGAATAATCAAACAAATATATCACCCCAAAGTTATATGAAAATATGTATATGCATATATGCATGGCAGAAGGTCTAACCGTAGTGTTCCAATATTCACCTTGTAGAAGTCCAAAATGGGAACAACATAAACATTTACTTAAAGAAAATCAAAAGTGACAATATGTTGGAAATGATCTTTACAACTTGGGGGGCATTGAGAAAGGGAGGAAAAAGGGAAGAAAAATAAAGGAGGGGGTAAAAAGTTAGACAAGAAATGTAATCATTACCTTACTTATGTAACTGTGACCCCTCTCTACATCACCTTGACAATAAAATTAAAATGAAAAAAACTAAAAAAAAGACAACCAAAAGCATTTACTTATGTTATTCTATTTAAAAGTATATTTTAAAAGAATTATTGGCATGTTTTAAAGTTCTAATGCATTGCCCTACTCTACTGGATTATACTGGAATATGGAGAGAATTATTTACACATGAGTCCATAAGTAAGGACCCCAATGTGATTGTTTCTAACGTATTTATAAGATGATTTATTTGTTGCTTTGTATGTCCCTTCCCCATGGTATAACCCCTGCTTTCACTGTATTTGATGTTGTTATAATTTATGGGGGGGGGAGGGAAAAAACAAATCGTTTAAATAAGGATACAGGTGGACCCATTGCAACAATGAGATGTACAAGCTGTTATGTCGAAAAATGAACTTTACAACCTCGGCAAGGGGTGGGGGAGGGGGCCCGGAATGGGAAGGGATGGGAAGGGGAAACAAAGGAGGAGGCAACCTTGCTTGATAAGAAATATACTCATTATCTTGCCCATGTAATTGTAACCCCTCTGTACGGTATTTTCACAATACATTTTTTAATTAAAAAAAAGAATTCCACAAAGAAATGCCAACGTGGACCAAAGGGTCCTACCCATAATACCTTGCTTCTACAGCAAATCACACAATCCCCCAATCCACATAATTTGATCATTTAAAGGCGATTGATGAATCAACTTCTCCATTTGTAGAAATACATACCTGTGACAAGGATGGAAAAGGCACCGAAAGCCAAAATGAATGTTACACAATTTTGTGGAAGATTCCATAGATAAAGGAATGTGTCCCACACATTTCCAACTCTCAGTCTGGGAAAGTCAGTCATCCTTACCATACTAATAAAAACACAAAAATGCTAACTGTGGGATTCAAAAAGATTGCATGAGAATATGTGTTCATTGTGACAGCACAGTAACTTCAGTGCAAATTACTGTGTCTCTCTTTCCTTGCCTTATTCCCAACTCATTCTTCAATTCTGAAGGGGAGATTCTGGGAAGCCAGTTCTCTTTGCTCCAATAATTAATGAAAGGAAACAGGTTATTGGAGATAAAATTTCTACACATAGTTCTTGGAATCTCATTCTTTATTAAGCTTACTGAGTACTAATGGGATTATAAAACACAAGAACGTCTTAATTTTTCCACTAATTTTTTAAATGCCTCTTGTAAGAAGAATCAAAATTAACGAAAGAAACACCTCAGAAACCTTATAAAGATATTTGTGGTGTATGGATGCCAGGAAAATTAGAAATGTCACATGTAAATACCAAATGATATTTACAAAGCACAAACCCTAATTCTTCTGTGAGCTAATGTGATAATTACACATTTAAACATTCCAACAAAATCACCATTGAGAATACCACAGCCAATTTCAATCACAAAAGAAAAGCTGCAAAGAATTGCTAAAATTTTCACCTATTCATTCCTAAAGTTGAGACAGTTGACTCTGCTGCTGTTGACTGTTTGATCCTTTTCCTCCTCACAAATAAATGTGCCTATGTAGAACAATTTATATCTATACATTAAGTTAATGGGTGTCTAGCCTTTCTAGTCTGATCTTCAGTCTGAGTAGAAACGATGGAGCATAAGTAGTTTATGAACATGGACCATCCAAAAACAAGCAGAAACACGCTCTAAACCAATTCTAACAGAAACATCTGTGATAATGGAAATATTCTATATATACATTCTCTAACAGAGTAGCCACTGACTATATATGGCTACTCCATCTCAAATATGAATAGTGTCTGAGAAATTAATTCTTCCAATTTCAGTTAAATGAAAATTTTTTTAATTTTAATTTTTTTATTGTGAAAATACTGCACAGAGGGGTTACAATTACTTGGGCAAGATAGTGAGTACATTTCTTATCAAGCATTGTACCCTCCTCCTTTGTTTACCCTTCCCATACCTTCCCATCTTTCCTCCCCCCACCCCATCCCACCCACACAGGTTGTAAAGTTCGTTTTCGACATGACAACTTGTACTTCTCATTGTTGCAACAGGTCCACCTGTATCCTTATTTAAACGACTTATTTTTCCCCTTCCCCTCCACAAATTATACCGACATCAAATACAGTGAAAGCAGGGTTTATCCTGTAGGAGAGGGACATACAAAGCAACAAAGAAACAAATGCGTTAGAAACAAATGTATGAAAGACAAAAACATTTAAAACACATATTTTAGGGTTAATTTTCCTAACATCACATTATCTGAACTTTTCTGCTTGACTCATACATATACTAAATAATGCAAATAAGGGAAATCATGGGACCTATGTTTGTTTGGGCTTGGCTTACTTCACTTAACATAATTTTTTCCAAGTTTTTACATTTCCTAACAAATGGCGTAATGTCATTCTTTCTGATGGAGACATAGAATTCCATTGTGTATATATATACCACATTTACTTGATCCATTCATCTACTGAGGGGCATCGGGGTTGGTTCCAGATCTTAGCTATGGTAAATAATGCTGCAATAAACATAGTTGTGCTGGTAGCTTTAGTGTGGTCTTGTTTGTAAACATTTGGGTAAATGCCCAAAAGGGGGACTGCTCGGTCACAGTGGAGATCTATGTGAATTCTTTTGAGGAACCTCCATACTACTTTCCAAAGTGGTTGAACAAGTTTACACTCCCACCAACAATGAAATAAGGTTCCCTTGTGTCCACATCCCCTCCAGCAACTGTTCTTATTAGACTTCTTGATTTATGCCATTGTAACTGGGGTGAGGTTGTATTTCAATGTTGTTTTGATTTGCATTTCTTTTATGGCTAGGGAGGTTCAACATTTCTTCATGTGTCTATTGGTCATCCTTCTTTCTTCTTCAGAGAAGTTTCTCTTTAAGTAATTAGCCCCCTTATTTACTGGGCAGTTGTTTCTTTGAGGATTTGTTGTTGGGGAATTTAAGTTTTTGAGTTCCAAGTGTATTTTAGATATGAGACCCTTGTCTGTTGTATGGCTAGTGAAGATCTTCTCCCAATCCGTGGGCTTTCTATTGATCTTGCTAGCTATGTCCTTTGCCATGCAGAAGCTCTGCAATTTCATGAAATCCCAATATCCCAATTGTCCAAACTTTCTTTGATTTGTTGTTTTTCCAGGGCTCTTTTAAGAAAATTTTGGCCTGCGCGAAGGAGACCTATGGTTTCTCCTAATCCATCTTGAATTGTTTTCGTTGTGTCTGCTTTGACTCCGAGGTCTTTGATCCATTTGGGGTTGATTGTGGTGCAGGGTGATATACAAGGGTCTAGCTTTAGTTTTCTACAAATAGTTAACCAATTTTGCCAGCACCATTTACTGAAGAGGATGTCTTTCTTCCATTCTATTTGTTTAGCTCTCTTATCAAAGATTAGATGGTTATAGGTCTGTAGGTTCACTACTGGGTTTTCAATTCTATTCCATTGGTCCTGAGGTCTGTTCTTATGCCAATACCAAGCTGTTTTGATTACTATGGCTTTATAGTAGAGTTTGAAATTTGGTATTGATGTTCCTCCAGCAGTGTTCTTTCCGTTGAGGAGCGTTTTTCCTATTCAGAGTCTTTTATTGTTCCATATGAAATTTTGGATTGCCTCTTCTATTTCCTTGAAGAATGAGGTTGGAATTTTGATAGGTATCGCAGTGAATTTGTAGAGAGCCTTGGGAAGTATTACCATTTTTATGATATTAATCTTTCCAATCCAGGAGCATAGGAGTTTTTCCCATTTTCTAAGTTCTGTTTTGATTTCCTTTTTCATATTTTTTAAGTTTGCATCATAGAGGTCCTTCACTTCTTTGGTTAAGTTAATTCCTAGGTATTTTATTTTTTGTGGGGTTATTACAAATGGAGTTGCTTTCCTAAATTCAGCCCCATTTTGCTCATTGTTCTCATATAGAAAAGCCATTGATTTGGGGGGTTAATTTTATACCCAGCTACTTTGCCAAAATTTTGAATCAGCTTGAGTAATTTGGGAATGGGGTCTATGGGTTTCTTTAAATACAGGATCATATCATCTCCGAAGAGAGAGTTTTTTTCTTCTTTCTCTCTTTGGATCCCCTTTATGTCTGCATCTTGTCTTATTGCTGTAGCTATGCATTCTAACACTAGGTGGAAGAGAAGTGGAGAGAGTGGGCATCCTTGTCTTGTTCCTGAGTTATGAGGAAATGGCTTTAGTTTTTCACCAGTAAGTATAATGCTGGCTGTAAGTTTGTAATATACATCCTTTATTGTACTGAGGAATGTTCTATGGATTCCTAATTTTTCCAGAAACTTCATTATAAAGGGGTGTTGGATCTAGTCGAATGGTTTTTCTGCATCTATTGAGAAAACCATGTGGTTCTTATATTTGTTCCTGTTGATGTGATGAATAATAAAAATTGATTTGCACATATTGAACAAGCTTTGCATCCCTGACAAGAACCCTGTTGATCATGGTGTATGATTTTTTGAATGAATTGTTGAAGTCGATTGGCCAAAATTTTGTTGAGAATTTTTGCATCAATGTTCATCAATGAAATGGGTCTTTAGTTCTCTTTCTTTGATGAGTCCCTGCCTGGTTTTGGGATGAGGGTTATGATGAATTCATAGACTGTGTTTGGTAGTGAACTTTCTCTTTCAATTTCATTGAAGAGTTGGAGAAGTATTCGTGTGAGCTCTGCAATAAAGGCCTTGCAGAATTCCGCTGTAAAACCGTCTGGTCCTTGACTTTTCTTAGCTGGGAGGTCTCTTATTGCTGTTTCTATTTCAATGCTTGATATGGGCCCGTTAAGATGGTTTAACTCATCTTGGTTTAGTTTTGGCATGTCAATATTTGCTAGGAAAAGGGCCATTTCTGCCAAGTTCTCAAAATAATTAACATAAAGTTTGAGAAGTATTCCCTTAAAATTTTCTGAATATTGATGGTTTCCGTGGTGATGTTTCCATTCTCATCTCTGAGTTTTTTTTTATTTAGGTGTGTTCTCTTCTTTTTTTGATAAGATTTGCTAAGGGTCTGTCAATTTTGTTAATTTTTTTGAAGAACCAACTCTTTGTTTTGTTGATTTTTTTCTATAGTTTGTTTTGGATTCTAATTCATTTAATTCTGATTTAATGTTAATTTTTTCTTTCTGTCTACTGGAATGGGGTTTATCTTGCTGCTCTTTTTCAAGGAAGTTCAGATGTCTCATTAAATTGTTGGTTTCAGATCTCTCCGATTTGTTGAGGTAGGAACTCAGAGCTATAAACTTGCCTCTGAGTACTGCCTTTCCTATGTCCCAGAGGATCTAGTAATTTGTGTGCTCAGTTTTTTGAATAGCATGAACGCTTGAATTTCTTTTCTAATCTCTTCCATGACCCACTCGTGATTCAGCAGTGTGTTATTCAGTTTCCATGTGTTACCGGACTTTCTTTGGTGGCTTTTGGTGTTGAGTTCTAATTTTATTCCCTTGTGGTCTGACAGAATGCAAGGTATAATTTCAATGTGTCTCAATTTGGACAATTTTTCTTTGTGGCCTAAAATGTGGTCTATTTTAGAAAATGTTCCATGTGTATTCTGATGCTCTTGGGTAAAATATTTGGTAGATGTCTGTTAAATCTAGTTGATCTATGCAGGTGTTTAGATCTGCGGTTTCTCTGTTGAGTTTTTGCGGAGGTGAGCTATCTAGTGGGGAGAATGGTATGTTAAAATCCCCAACAATTAATGTCTTTGGATCTATGTGGGATTTGAGGGAAAGTAGTGTTTCTTGGATAAATTTGTGAGCTCCGTTGTTTGGCGAATAGATATTTAGAAATGTAATATCCTCCTAAAGGAGAGAAACCTAAATTAGTATGTAGGGACCTTCTTTATCTCTTCTCACAAAATTTAATTTGAAGTCTATTTTTTCTGATATTAGGATTGCAACTCCCGCCTGTTTATGGGGGCCATTTGCTTGGTAGATTTTGTTCCAACCTTTAACCTTGAAAATGTGTTTGTTTTTACGGTGAAGATGTGACTCCTGCAGGCAGCAGATAGAAGGGTCTTATATTTTAATCCAACTAGACAGTCTATGTCCCTTAATTGGAGAGTTAAGTCCGTTAATGTTAAGAGATAGGACTGAGAGGTAATTGGGAGTTCCACCTTCTTGGTGGCTGCGAAAACTGGGTTCTTCCTATGGTTCTTGGATTCTCAGTTTGGGTGCAGTTTCTTGGCCTCTATTGTGGTCTTGTTGGTTTTCTATGTGTAAGACATCTTTAAGAATCTTTTGCAGGGTTTCTCCTATTCCATCCTGTAATGTTTTCAGAGTGTCTGCTTTGAGTTCAAGGTCTTTGATCCATTTGGAGTTGATTCTGGTGCAGGGTGATATATAAGGATCTTGCTTTAGTTTTCTACATGTAGTTAACCAATTTTGCCAGCACCATTTACTGAAGAGGCTGTCATTCTTCCATTCTTTTGTTTTAGCTTCCTTATCAAAGATTAGATGGCTATAGGTCTGTAGGTTCATTTCTGGGTTTTCAATTCTATTCCATTGGTCCTGAGGTCTGTTCTTATGCCAATACCAAGCTGTTTTGATTACTATGGCTTTATAGTAGAGTTTGAAATTTGGTATTGATATTCCTCCAGCAGTGTTCTTTCCGTTGAGGAGCGTTTTTGCTATTCGGGGTCTTTTATTGTTCCATATGAATTTTTGGATTGCCTCATCTATTTCCTTGAAGAATGAGGGTGGAATTTTCATAGGTATCGCGTTGATTTTGTAGATAGC
The DNA here is from genome assembly GCF_024711535.1 of Dipodomys merriami. Taxonomy (NCBI): domain Eukaryota; kingdom Metazoa; phylum Chordata; class Mammalia; order Rodentia; family Heteromyidae; genus Dipodomys; species Dipodomys merriami. Next base: position 9,422,047 of record NW_027206113.1, read on the forward strand.
CTTGGGAAGTATTGCCATTTTCACAATGTTAATCTTGCCAATCCAGGAGCATGGGAGGTTTTGCCATTTTTTAAGTTCTGTGTTGATTTCCTTTTTCAAGATTTTAATGTTTTCATCATAGAGGTCCTTCACTTCTTTGGTTAAGTTAATTCCTAGGTATTTTATTTTTTGTGGGGCTATTACAAATGGAGTTGCTTTCCTAATTGCAGCCACACTTTTCTCATTGTGGGCATACAGAAAAGCCATTGATTTTGGGGGGTTAATTTTATAACCTGCTACTTTGCCAAAGTTTTGAATCAGCTTGAGTAATTTGGGAGTGGAGTCTATGGGATTCTTTAAATACAAGATCATGTCATCTGCAAAGAGGGAAAGTTTTATTTCTTCTTTCCCTATTTGGATCCCCTTTATGTCTGCATCTTGTCTTATTGCTGTAGCTAGGCATTCTAATACTAGATTGAAGAGAAGTGGAGAGAGTGGGCATCCTTGTCTTGTTCCTGAGTTAAGAGGAAATGGCTTTAGTTTTTCACCATTGAGTATAATGCTAGCTGTAGGTTTGTCATATACAGCCTTTATTGTATTGAGGAATGTTCCATGGATTCCTAAATTTCCAGAACCTTCATCATAAAGGGGTGTTGGATCTTGTCAAATGCTTTTTCTGCATCTATTGAGATAACCATGTGGTTCTTATTCTTGCTCCTGTTGATGTGGTGAATAATATTAATTGATTTGCGTATATTGAACCAGCTTTGCATCCCTGAAATGAATCCTGTTTAATCATGGTGTATGATTTTTTGGATGAATTGTTGAAGTCATTGGCCAAAATTTTGTTGAGAATTTTTGCATCAATGTTCATCAAAGAAATGGGTCTTTAGTTCTCTTTCTTTGATGAGTCCCTGCCTGGTTTTGGGATGAGGGTTATGATGGCTTCATAGAATGTGTTCCGTAGTGAGCTTTCTCTTTCTATTTCATTGAAGTGTTGGAGGAGTATTGGTGTGAGCTTTGCTTTGAAGGCCTTGTAAAATTCCGCTGTAAAACCATCTGGTCCTGGACTTTTCTTAGCTGGGAGGTCTCTTATTGCTTTTTCTATTTCAATGCTTGATATGGGCCTGTTAATCTGGTTTAACTCATCTTGGTTTAGTTTTGGCATGTCAATATTTGCTAGGAAAAGGTTTTTTTTCTGTCAAGTTCTCAAACTTATTAGCATAAAGTTTTGAGAAGTATTCCCTTGTAATGTTCTGAATCTTGGTTGTTTCCGTGGTGATGTTTCCATTCTCATCTCTGAGTTTATTAATTTGGGTGTGTTCTCTCCTTTTTCTGATAAGGTTTGCTAAGGGTCTGTCAATTTTGTTAAGTTTTTCGAAGAACCAACTCTTTGTTTTGTTGATTTTTCTATAGTTTTTTTTGATTCTAATTCATTTAATTCTGATTTAATTTTGATTATTTCTTTCAGTCTACTGGATTGGGGTTTATCTTGCTGCTCTTTTTCAAGGAGGTTTAGATGTGTCATTAAATTGTTAGTTTCAGATCTCTCCAATTTGTTGATGTAGGAGCTCAGAGCTATAAACTTGCCTCTGAGTACTGCCTTTGCTGTGTCCCAGAGGAGCTGGTAATTTGTGTGTTCATTTTTGTTGAATAGCATGAACATTTGAATTTCCTTTCTAATCTCTTCCATGACCAACTCATGATTCAGCAGTGTGTTGTTCAGCCTCCATGTGATACCCGACTTTCTTTGGTGGCTTTTGGTGTTGAGTTCTAATTTTATTCCCTTGTGGTCAGAGAGAATGCAAGGTATAAATTCAATGTTTCTGAATTTAGACAAGTTTGCTTTGTGGCCTAAAATGTGGTCTATTTTAGAAAACGTTCCATGTGCTGCTGAGAAGAACGTGTATTCTGATGCTGCTGGGTGAAATGTTCGGTAAATGTCTGTTAAGTCTAGTTGATCTATGCAGCTGTTTAGATCTGCGGTTTCTCTGTTGAGTTTTTGCCAAGTTGATCTATCTAGTGGGGAGAGTGGTGTGTTAAAATCCCCAACAATTAATGTCTTTGGATCTATATGGGATTTGAGGGAAAGTAGTGTTTCTTGGATAAATTTGGGTGCTCCTTTTTTTGGCGAATAGATATTTAGAATTGTAATATCATCCTGAAGGAGAGATCCTTTAATTAGTATGTAGTGACCTTCTTTATCTCTTCTCACGAATTTTAATTTGAAGCCTATTTTATCTGATATTAGGATTGCAACTCCCGCCTGTTTATGAGGGCCGTTAGCTTGGTAGATTTTGTTCCAGTCTTTAACCTTTAAAATGTGTTTGTTTTTACGGGCAAGATGTGACTCCTGCAGCCAGCAGATAGAAGGGTCTTGTTTTTTAATCCAACTAGACAGTCTATGTCGCTTAATTGGAGAGTTCAGTCCGTTAACGTTAAGAGATAGGACTGAGAAGTATTTGGGATTTCCTGCCATGTTATCCACCTTCTTGGGGGCTGTGAAAACTGGGTTCTTCCTAAGGTTCTTGGATTCTCAGTTTGGGTGCAGTTTCTTGGCCTTTGTTGCGTTCTTGTTGGTTTTCTATGTGTAGGACATCTTTAAGAATCTTTTGCAGGGCTGGTTTGGTGGAGATGTATTACAGCATGTATTACAGGATGGAATAGGAGAAACCCTAGGTCTCCTTGGCTCAGGTCAAAATTTTCTGAATAGAGACGTGGAAGCACAACAAATCAAAGAAAGGTTGGACAAATGGGATTGCATAAGATTGCAGAGCTTCTGCAGGGCAAATGACATAGCTGGCAAGATCAATAGAAAGCCCACCGATTGGGAGAAGATCTTTACTAGCCATACAGTGGACAAGGGTCTCATATCTAAAATATACTTGGAACTCAAAAAATTAAACCACCCAACAACAAATCCTCAAAGAAACAACTGCCCAATAAATAAGTGGGCGAAAGACTTAAAGAGAAGCTTCTCTGAAAAAGAAAGAAGGATGGCCAATTGACACATGAAGAAATGTTCAACATCCCTAGCCATAAAAGAAATGCAAATCAAAACAACATTGAGATATCACCTCACTCCAGTTAGAACAGCAAAAATCAAGAACTCTAACAACAACAGATGCTGGAGGGGATGTGGACAGAAAGGAAACTTACTTCATTGTTGGTGGGAATGTAAACTTGTTCAACCACTTTGGAAAGCAGTATGGAGGTTCCTCAAAAGACTTCACATAGATCCCACCTATGATCCAGCAATGCCACTTTTGGATATTTACCCAAATGTTTACAAACAAGACCACACTAAAGCTACCAGCACAACTATGTTTATTGCAGCATTATTTACCATAGCTAAGATCTGGAACCAACCCAGATGCCTGTCAGTAGATGAATGGATCAAAAAAATGTGGTATATATACACAATGGAATTCTATGCCTCCATCAGAAAAAATGACATTTCCCCATTTGTTAGGAAATGGAAAGTTTTGGAAAAAAATATATTAAGTGAAGTAAGCCAGGCCCAAAGAAGCATAGGTCCCATGGTTTCCCTTATTTGCAATATCTAGTATAGGTATGAGTCAAGTCGAAAAGGCCAGATAATGTGATGTTAGGAAAATGAACCCTTAAATATGTATTTTAATGTTTTCGTTTCTTTCATGCATGTGTTTCTAACGCATTTATAAGATTATTTCTTTGGTGCTTTGTATGTCCCTCCCCCACAGTGTAACCCCCGCTTTCACTATATTTGATGTCAGTATAACATGTGGAGGAGATGGGGACAAACAAGTCGTTTAAGGATTCAGGTGGACCTGTTGCAACAATGAGAAGTACAAAATGTCATGTCAAAACCAGCTTTACAATGTCGGTGTGGGGGGGGAGGGGGGTATAATTGGCTGTGGGTAGGGGGGAGGCTGGGAAGGGAGGTGAAGGGTAAACAAAGGAGGAGGCTGCAATACTTGGTAAGAAATATATGCATTATCCTGCCCATGTAATTGTAGCCCCTCTGTTCAGTATGTTCTCAAATAAAATAAAATTAAATAAAAAAAAATAAAAAATAAAAAAAGAATCTTTTGCAGGGTTGGTTTGGTGGAGATCTATTGTTTCAATTTTTCTTTGCTATGGAAGGTTTTTATTTTGCTTTCAGTAATGAAGGAGAGTTTAGCTCAGTAGAGAATTCTTGATTGATAGTGATTTGTTTTTAGCGCATGGCATACATCATTCCAGGCTCTTCTTGCTTTGATTGTCACTGCTGAGATATCTGAGGAGATTCTAATTGGTTTCCCTTTACATGTCATTAATGTTTTTTCCTTGACAGCTTTAAGGATCTTTTCCTTGGTCTGAATTGATCCTATGTTGATTGTAATTTGACAGTGGGATGTCCTATTCTGGTCTGGCCTATTTGGAGTTCTAAAAGCTTCTTGTATGTGAATAGGCCTATCTTTTTGCATGTTTGGGATGTTCTCTGCTAGGATCCTGTTAAACAAATTTCCTTCACCATTAACTTCTGTTTCTAGGTGCTCCTCTACAACCATTACTCTTAGATTAGGCCTTCTGATGGTGTCTTCCAAGTGTTGGATAGATCTCTCATATTTTTTGGATTTCTCTTGGATGGTTGTATGTTCTTTCTCTATAATGTTTAGGCTCTCTTCACTCCCCGAGATTCGATCTTCTCCATGGTCTGACCTCCTGTCCAGGCTTTCTACTTTGTTTTTTATTTTTTTTCCTTCTAGTTGGTCAGCTTCGATGGCTTCAAATTCTTTGTTGAAGCTTTGTTTTACATCTTGTATGAAGTTCTTTACTTCCTTAATTTGGTGCTCAGTGTTTATTCTCAAATCACTTAGTTGATTGGTTATGGTTTCCTTGGACTCCCATTCCTTCTCTTATTTTCTATTCAGCATTCCCTTTGTGGGCTCCCTGACTTCCTTCAGCTCTTTGTTAATGGATTCCCTGAATGCCTTTAGTGATCTTTCTGTATTCTCATCCTGCTCTCTCAATTCCTGTATTACTCTTTGATTAGCTTCCTCCGGTTCATGCGATTCCTGTAGTTCTCTTTGAGTGTTCTCAGCCTGCTCACACCATTCCTGCCTTTCCCTTTGAGTATTCTCAAGCTGCTCATGCAAATCCTGTATCAGTTTTTGAGTACCTTCCTCACGCTTATGATATTCCTGTATAAACTTTTGGATTGTCTCCACTCTCTCCCTATCCTGCTCATACAAAATTCTTGGAATGTTTTCAATCTTTTCATTTATCATGTTTGGCAGCAGTGTTCGTAGAGCTCTTTGGGAACTCTCTTCTGGATTATTCATTATCTGTTATCTGTTCTGTCCCCTGATTATCATGAGTGGGATTTGAGATACCGGGACTTGCAATTTTTCTTGTGTTTTTCCGGCTAACTCTGCCGATTTGGGATGAAATTAACACCAGTTTTGTGCTAGAACACTATCTTAAGGCAAGCATCAACCAAAGTCTATATTTGCACAGTCAATAGTCTGCAGATACAATCTAGTTCAACAGATACATCTATTCAACATCAAACAACTATATATTAATGGGCTACAAACCACAAAGAAGAATTTGGAAAACCAAATTTATTAGGTTTAGGAAGAGTTGTGGGTAAAAAATAGGAAGAGTGATGTGGGATGGCACAGTGAGTGTTAACTAAGTCCTAATCTCAAACCAGGAAATAGGTTGGATAGGATGAAAGTAGAGAGAGAGAAAAAAAAGAAATAGAAAGGGGAAAAAAGAGACCAGAAAAAATAGAAAAGTAAAAATTAAAAATATTATAGAGATTCATAAACAAACTATTCAGAGAAGAAAATGAATTTAATGAGAGAAAGGGAGGGATATAAAGGAGATTTGAAAAACTTAAAAATAAAAATACTTAAAATATTATATAGGTATAAAGAGGTAGTACTGCTATTAAGGAATTTAAGTCTAAGAGGTTTCGAATTGAGTAATAAATTTGTGGATTAAGTGTGTACACAATGGGGGATAACGTCTAATAATTGACTACAGGTTTATCTGAGGATGTGCAGAACAGCAATTAAGTCACATAAAGAACGAAAGAGAAGAACAGATGAAAAGGATAAGAAAGAAAGAAAAAAGATCAGAAGTTCAATAGAGCTAAACAAAAACAAAAACAAACACAAAAAATAGAGAAAAACTCACACTCACTTATAACCCTAAAATAAAATTCTAAGAGGAAAAAAAATTACTATAAAACATTTTTTTTCAAAAAAGGTAAAAATTAAAGATTAAAAAATTTTTAGAAACAAAAATTTTTTTATAAAATATAGAACAAAAAATTCTTTGACTTTTTTGGGAAGGGCGGGAAAAATCCTGTATCTCCCTTGTGTCCATAACCAGCCCCTTGTTGGAGTCTCTGGTCTGCTTGTGTTCCTGTGGCTTGGTTGGTTACTTAAGTCAGTTTCTTTGAACAGACAGAAAAATGCTCTGCAACCCTCCTCCCAGGTTAGTTCAATGGGAGGGAGGTCTGCTTTGAGTATCACAAAAGAGGGAGATGGCTTTTTCCTTGGGTTTGTAGGTGCTGTGATGAGGCTAGGTTCTGGGTAGAGTTGACGCCTTTCAGCAAACAGTAGCTTTTCCTGGGGGCTGGTTTGTGAGAAACTCACAGAGCCCAGCCTGGAGCCATTCTCAGGGTTTCTGTTTACTGAATTTCAATTGATTGTCAAGGCTGCTAAAGGGAGGGGCAGCCTCTGGCTCTGATTACCCAGTGAAGAAAGCCACTCCTAGGGCTGGCGCCTGAGCTGGGTGACTTTTCCCTGTGTGGAGCTGAGTCTGGCAGGTCAGGTTAGGCTCTTTTGACCTGCTAGATGTCTCTAGATTTATTCCAAGGCCTGAGTTGGTGCTAGCAGCTCCACCAAGCTTTGTCGGTATCCAAGATGGAGATCTCCGGTACTGGGGGGCGAGGGGTGGCCTTCCCTCCTCTGCTCCCTGAGAAGGAATGAGGATGTTAGGCTGCTATGCACGCCGAGTCTTGGTTCCTGGGTAGTCTCTGGTCTGTGAACTGCAGGATGAAGATGTCTGCTCCTTGTCAGTTCTTGCTGGTGTTGTGTAGAATCCGCTCATCCACCTCGTCTGGCTGCTTCGTCCTGGTCTCTTTGTGATTCAGGTATGGCGGCTGCAGTCGCTTCCGCCACCACTGCTGCTGTGGCGGCGGCTGCTGACAAGTGCTCAGGGCTGTCTCCTTGCCTGTATTTTCTCTCTCTGGCCTAACTCTCTGTGTGATGGCACACTTGGTGTGATTCTCTGGCTTAGTACTGTTCACTGGAGCTCTGAAACTGCTTTCTTATGTGAGAGCCTGTTTAGCCTCCAGCTTCTCCTCTGCCATCTTCCCCTCGAAGCCTTAAATGAAATTTTATGTAATGAGATTCATCTACTCACTGGGAACTGGACAGCTCAGTTTCCAAATTAGGAAGCTGAAATTCTCAAAAACATAGTGATAAAATATAATCCAAGCAGGGCGCTGGTGGCTAATGCCTGTAACACCAGTTAATAAGGAGGCTAAGATCTGAGGATCATGATTCAAAGCCAGCTCAGGCAGAAATCTGTGAGCTCTTATCTCCAATAAACCACTAGAAAACCAAAAGCGGCACTGTGGCTCAAGCGGTAGAGTGCTTGCCTTGAGGTGAATAGTGCAGGGACAGCGCCCAAGACCAGAGTTCAAACTCCACTCCCAACCAAAACACACACACACACACACACACACACACACACACACACACACACACACACACACACACACAATCCAAGTGAAGAAGGTTCCATTGGATACTAAGTGCATGTCTGTTAATTATCTAAGTTTTTCTCTCTTATAGCAGTTACCACTCACTTAGATTGACAGCGGGAGGAAAGGCGTGGGAGATAAACACAAGCTACTTGGGATACTGAGAGCTGCTCCTTGAAGGTAAGGGTTGTGCATGAATCTTTTCTATATTTAGTAGACATCAAAGTGTGTAGAATCCTGTAGTTATAAAAATGTATTTCAACATGTACAACAGATGCTCTGTTTATCAAAATAGGAGAGAAATCAGACAGGTGGATTCTATAAATATACAAGCAATATATAGAAAATTTGCTACATTCTATTCCATGATAGGCTCTGGAATAAACTTTGGTTTTCTGTACATACTAGGTAAATATTCACACACTAAAAAACAGAAGTGTAATCCTTTATTACGGTTAAAATATATAGAATATCTTAATGAAATGTATTTGTGGACCTATTTTTTCCTTAATTTCTTCCACTCCTGCATTAAAAATGGCTCTAAGAGAAAAGTTTCTAGATGTGTAAAATATGAACTCCATCTATTTCGTTTGTTGAATTTGTACTTTAGATAGGATTTAAGTCCTTATTTCATCTTTAGGCTTAGGGCTAGGAAAAGAATAAGTAATCTCAACAGATTGTCATGCCTCACTTTTAAGGAGAGTTATGTATTTATCGGGAGAAATATGTATTGGTCTTGGTAGCTAGGAAACTTCAAGAAACAAAAGAAAAAGAACAGTCTCAAGTATTTGCATATCTTCAAGTGAACATTAGTTGCTCTTTATTCTATATTATATTTACAAGGATAGTTTTACAACCTATTTCTAAGCTATTGTCATCCTCCAGAGTAAAGTTCAGGCATGCCTATTGCTCATTATATAGATCGCAGTTGCTCAAACTCAGAACCCATTTTTTGTATAGGTTTCACCTGGCTACCTTTACCTCACTCAGTAGCACTGAGGGCTGGGTGATTTATTTCAAATATTTAAATACACACAAACACACACACACATCACTGGCTTTCACTATTGCTGTAAAAATTAAGTCCCTTTTGTCCCTTACCCAAGAGTATCATAAATCGTGTACCATCCATGAAAATGTGACAAGTTCATTATTAACTTGCAAGTAGGTTAAATCTCTAGCCTCATACAATTCTACATATTCATATGAAGAAAAATATATACCTAGAGTTTTGGTGTGCTTCTACATTATGAAGCTCTCAATTTTCATTTTTTTTAAAAAATACATTTTTATTGTAAAAATAATGTACAGAGGGGTTAGAGTTTCATGAGGAAGGTAATGAGTACATTTCCTATCAAGCATTGGAAGGCAGCTCAGTGGTAGAGTGCTTGCCTTGTAGGCATGAGGCCCTGGGTTCAATGCCTCCGTACCACATACACAGAAAAGGCCAGAAGTGGTGCTGTGGCTCAAGTGATAGAGCACTAGCCTTGAGCTGAAGAGCTGAGGGACAGCACCCAGGCCCAGAGTTCAAGCACTATGACTGGCAATTAAAAAAATCTGTATCAAATTCATCATATTTGCCCTATTTTAGAAATTGGAAGTCACATATTTCCATCAGAACTAACTATATTTAATGGTACAACTTTCTACGGTGTTTTTAGGACCTAATAATTTGTGGATATGCCCCAAAGCTTTTTACTAAAAACTGAGGGAATAGGTCCAAAAATGGAAGCCGATAAACAGTCAGAGCATTATTATGTAGCTTTAGTTCACTGTTACAAAAGAGGAGTGCAAATCAATATGATGGTTCATCGTTACAGGACCAGAAGACATACTAGAAACTAACATCAGAGAAGAGTCAGTCACTGTAGGAAAACGCAAACAGGATGCACCAAAGGATGCAATCATCAGTGTCCAAATAAGCAACACAGAATGGTATAAAGTCATTGCAAGCATATATTTGATGAGTGGTTCACATAAGAATATATAAAGAACAACATCCCAACAATAACAAACAACCTGATTTTACACTGTGCAAAGAATTCAGATGTTTCTCCAGAGAAGACAATTAAAATGTTAACATGCACATAAAGGTGTTTAACGTCACTAATTACTAGGAACGTGTAAGTCAAAACAATGAAGAATATGACCATTTCATATGAATTAGGATAACTACAAAAAACAAAGTAACAATACTGACAAAAGTGTGGCAAAATTGGAACCTTTCTATGGGAAACAGTATGGCAACTTTTCCAGCAATTCAAAACAGGATTATTCATGCCTATAATCCTAACCAGTCAGGACAAGAAGCTGAAATCCAAGGATCATCGTTCCAAGCTAGCCTGAGTAGAAAACAGGAAGTGGACCTGTGTTTTAAAGTGGTAAAACACTAGCCTTGAGGAAAAGTTCAGAGACAGTGACCTGGCCCTGAGTCAAGCCCATGACAGAAAAAAAAATGAAAGGAAGGAAAGAGAATTGTCATATGATCCAATGACTCCACTTCTGGGCATATACTCTAAAGATCTAAAAGCAGGGTCTTGAAGAAATCTTTGAGCACTCATATTCATTTTGTACAATACTAAAACATGGAGGCAATCCAAGTGGCCATCAACAAATGAATACATAAAATAAATGTGGTTTATACATACAGTGGTATATTACTTCAACTTTAAAAAGAATTATTTTGTGACAGATGGTATATTATGGCTGAATCTTGGGGACACTGTACTACATGAAATAAGCCAGTCATAACAAGATCAAATATTGCATAATTCTACTTATATCAGTTACATAGAACAGTCAAATTGATAGAGACAGGAAGCAAAATCGTACTTGATGGAGATCTTGAAGCAGAGGAGAGTGGAAAATTATTTAATGAATATAGATTTTAATATTGGAGGATGATATCAGTGTGGACATTGAACTTGTACAATATTGTAAATATACTTACTACTATGTTGTAATCTTAAAATGATTAAAATAATAAAACCTGGGAGAAGAGAAGGAGAATGATGAAAGGGTAAATATGATCAGGGTACATTGTATGCCTATGTGGATATATCAAAATGAAATCCACTTATATAACTAGGTAATGCTAATACAAAGTGTAAAAAGATGATCAATTTTAAATTGTTTGCATTTGACCACAATTTCTGGAAAAAAAAGAAAAAAACAACCACAGGCTGGGAAAAAAATTTAAATTTCCAGTAAGCAATAAACCTGGGTTCAAAACTATATCTCACTTAAGTGTGTGAAGATGTTTTGTAATGTAATGAGAGAAGGCTCAGAAAAATCACCCCTTTTGTACAAAAATACATAGTGAATTTGCCGTAATTTGGATGTTATCATACAAATTTTAAAAATATAATAGCATATGTAGCATCTGAGATATGTTTCCTCTTTTTCTTAAGCTTCAAAGTAGTTTCTACTTGCACACAAAATGCATCATCTATTCTGCTTACAAAACAGTAAAACATTACAGGTGAGGTCTATAGCCCTTAACATACATAGCAATACATCTGAGGTGCCTACCATAATATCCACCCTTCCTTTCTGAATCAATAAAGACACCTTTCCATTTAACTGAACACCAGGCTAAGTAAAATAGTGATAACATTTCCCAATAGTGATAATATTTAGATAACAATACAGAGAAAAATTTTTGGGAGGTTATTGTGAATGGGGTTGCTCCCTTTATTTCCCTCCCTTCTTGTACATTGTCAGTGTACAGGAAGGCAACTGATTTTTGTGGGTTTATTTTGTATCCTGCTACTTTGCTGAAGTGATTTATGATTTCTAAATGGATGGAGTTCTTGGGATCGAGAAGGTATAAAATCATGTCGTCTGCAAAAAGGGATAGTTTATCTTCTTCTTTTCCTATGCAGATCCCTTTAATATCTTTTCCTTGCCTTATTGCCCTGGATAAGGGTTCCAGGACTATATGGAAGAGGAGTGCAGACAGGGGGCATCCTTGCCTTGTTCCTGATTTTAGGAGAATTGGTTTTAGCTTTTCCCCATTACGTATAATTGGCTATTGGTCTGACATAAATGGCTTTTATTGTTTTAATAAATGTTCCTTTTATTCCTATTTTCTCCACAGCTTTTAGTATGAATGAATGTTGATTTTTATCAAAGGCCTTTTCTGCATCTGTGGCGATAATCATGTGATTCTTGACCTTGGCTCTGTTGATGTGTTGGATTACATTTATTGACTTATGTATGTTAAACCATCCCTGCATCTCTGGGATGAAGCCTACCTGGTCATAGTGTATTTTTTATGTGTTTCTGGATTCTGTTAGCTAGAATCTTATTAAGGATCTTTGCATCTGTGTTCATCAAGGAAATTGGCCTGTAATTCTACTTTTTGGTTGGGTCTTTGCCTGGTTTGGGGATGAGTGTGATATTGGCATCGTAGAATGAGTTTGGGATAGCTCCCTCCTTCTCTGTTTCTCTGAAGAGCTTGAGGAGTATGGGTAATAGCTCTTCTTTAAAGGTCTTATAGAATTCTGCTGTGAATCCATCTAGTCCTGGGCTTTTTTTTGTTGGAAGACTTTTGATAACTTCCTGTACCTCGTTGTAGGATATTGGCTTATTTAATTGGTTTACTTCTTCTTTGCTCAATTTGGGCAACTTGTATTTCTCTAAAAATGCATCTATTTCTGCCAGGTTTTCTTCCTTTAGAGAGTATAACTTTTGAAAGTAGTCCATTAGGATTGTTTGGATATCTTGGGTACGTGTGGTGATTTTTCCCGTAGCATCCCTAATCCTGTTAATAAGGGTTTTCTCTCTTTTTTTTTTTAAATTAATCTTGCCAACGGTCCATCAATTTAATTTATTTTTTCAAAGAACCAGCTTTTTATTTGGTTAAATTTGGCTATAATTTTCTGGTTTTCTAATTGGTTAATCTCTGCTCTTAATTTGGGTATCTGGCTCCATCTAGTAACTTTAGGTTCCATTTTTTTCTTGTTTTTCTAGCTGTTTTAATTGCAACATGAGATTATTTACTTGGTCTGTTTGCATTTTCTTGATGTGGGCACTGAGAGCAATAAATCTGCCCCTCAGGACTGCTTTTGCTGTGTCCCACAAGTTTCTTTGCGAGGTGTTTTCATTTTCATTGAGTTGTAGGAAAAGTTTTATTTCTTCTCTGATCTCTTCTGTTACCCAGGCATTGCTAAGAAGTGTGCTGTTCAATTTCCCTGTATTAGAGAAATTTCTGCAGTATGCTTTGTTATTGAGAACTAGCTTAATTCCACTGTGGTCAGATAGGACACAAGGGATTATGTCGATCCCTTTGTATTTGCTTAAGTTCTTTGCATGAACTATGATATGGTCTATTTTGGAGAAAGTTCCATGAGCTGCTGAGAAGAATGTGTACTGTGTTGTTTTAGGGTGAAATACTCGGTAGATGTCAGTTAATTCCGCTTGAAGTATGGCCTCACTTAATTCAGTAGCTTCTTTGCCAATCCTCTGGTTGGTGGACCTGTCCTTTGGTAAGAGTGGTGTGTTAAAGTCTCTTAGTATTATCGTATTGCAGTCTATTTTATTCTGTAAGTTTGAGAGTATTTGTTTAACCTATGTGGGTGCACCAATATTTGGGGCATATAAGTTGATGATGGTAATATCCTCCTCTTGGATTGTTCCCTCTATTAATATGTAGTGTCCGTCCTTGTCTTTCTGTACTGATTTTAATGAAAAGTTTATTTTGTCAGATATCAGGATAGCTACACCTGCTTTCTTACTGGGGGAATTTGATTTGTAGATCCTTTTCCAACCCTTTACTCTGAATTTGTTTGTATGTTTGGCTGAGTTTTTGGGGTTATGAAGATATAGTGTCGTTTCATCTGCACAAAGGGATAGTTTAACTTCTTCTTTCCCTATGAGGATCCCTTTAATGTCTTTGTCTTGCCTTATTGTCCTGGCTAATTGTGCCAGGACTATATTGAAGAGGAGTGGAGAGAGTGGGCATCTTTGCCTTGTTCCTGATTTTAGGAGAATTGGTAGTAGCTTTTCCCTATTACTTATAATATTGGGTATTGGTCTGTCGTGTATGGCTTTCATTGTTTTAAGAAATGTTCCTTCTGGAAGTGGCGCTGTAGCTTTAGTGGTAGAGCACTCGCCTTGAGCTGAAGAGCTGAGGGACAGTGCCCAGGCCCAAAGTTCAAGCCCCACGACCGACAAAAAAAAAAGAAATGTTCCTTCTGTTCCTATTTTCTCCACAGCTTTTAACATAAATGAATGTTGTATTTTACCAAAAGCCTTTTCTGTGTCTGTGGAGATAAGCACGTCAATCTTGACTTGGCTCTGTTGATGTGTTGGATTACATTTATTGACCTATGTATGTTAAACCATCCCTGCATCTCTAGGATGAAGCCCACCTGGTCATAGTGTATGATTATTTTGTGTGTGTTTTCTGGATTCTGTTAGCTAGAATTTTGTTAAGGGTCTTTGAATCTGTGTTCAAGGAAATTTGTCTAATTCTCTTTTTTGGTTGAGTTTTTGCCTGATTTGGGGATGAGTGTAATATTGGCGTCATAGAATGAGTTTGGGATAGTTCCCTCCTTCTCTGTTTCTCTGAAGAGTTTGAGGAATATGGGTATTACTTCCTCTTTATAGGTTTTATAGAATTCTGTTGTGAATCCATCTATTCTTGGGCTTTTCCTTATTGGAAGACTTCTGATTGCTTCCTGCATCTCATTGTGACATAGTGGCTAATTGATTTACTTCTTCTTTGCTCAGTTTGGGGAACTTCTGTTTCTGTAAAAATGCATCCATTTCTGCCAGGTTTTCTTTGTTTAGAAAATATAACTTTTGAAAAGACTCCTTTAAAATTGTTCAGATATCCTGGCTACTTGTGATTTTTCCTATGGCATCCCTGATCTTGTTAATTTGGGTTTCCTCTCTTCTTTTCTTAATTAATCTTGCCAACGGTCCATCAATTTTACTTATTTTTTCAAAGAAACAGATTTTTGTTTTATTAATTTTATCTATTATTTTCCTATTCTCTATTTCATTAATTTTCAGCTATTAGTTTGATTGGCTTTGTCTAGTAACGTTGGGTACCATTTTTTTCATGTTTTTCTAGCTGTTTTGATTGCAATATGAGATTTTTTACTTGGTCTGTCTATTTTCTTGATGTGGGCACTGAAGGTAATAAATTTGCCCCTTAAGACTGCTTTTACTGTGTCCCACAAGTTTCTTTGTGATGTATCTTCATTTTCATTGAGTTGTAGGAACTTTTTAATTTCTTCTTTAAGTTCTTCTGTTACCCAGGTTTTTCATAGAAGTGTGCTGTTGAATTTTGATGTATTTGAATAATTTCTACGGTTTGATTTATTATTGACAAGTAGCTTGATTCCACTGTGTTTGGACAGGACACGGGATTCGGTCAATCCCCTTGTATCTGCTTAAGTTCCTTGCATGAACTATGATTTTGGAGAAAGTTCCATGAGCTGCTGAGAAGAATGTGTATTGTTGTTTTAGGGTGAAATACTGGGTAGATTTCAGTTAGTTCTGCTTTTGGCCTCACTCAATTCAGTAGCTTCTTTGCCAATCCTCTCTTTGGTAGACCTGTCCTTTGATGAGAGTGGTGTGTTAAAGTCTCCTAGTATTATAGTATTGTGATCTATTTTATTCTGTAAGTTTGCTTAACATATTTTGGTGCGCCAATGTGTGGGTAATATAAGTTAATAATGGTAATATCCTCCTCCTGGATTGTTCCCTGTATTAATATGTAGTGTCCTTCTTTGTCTTTTTCTATTGATTTTAATGAAAAGTTTATTTTGTTAGATATCAGGATAGCTACTCCTGCTTTCTTACTGGGGGCATCTGATTGGTAGATCCTTTTCCAACCCTTCACTCCGAGTTTGTATGTTTGGCTGAGAAGTGGGTCTCCTGAAGGCTAAAATGGATGGGTCATGTTTTCTGATCCAATCTGGAGTTCTTTTTCTTTTGATTGGTGAATTAAGACCGTTAATATTAAGAGATAATACAGAGAGATGCATTGTGGTCCCTGTCATTCCCTGTTTCTATAAGATTTTCTTCTTTCCTTTCCTTCTGTGCTTGCTCAGTTAGAATTCTATTAAAGCCTGTCTGGTGTGGGTCCCTGTTCCTGGTTGCTTTCTTCATGTTGTGTTCCCCCTATTGTATTCTTTGTAATGCTGGCTTAATGTTTATGTATTGAGTTAGTTTTTCTTTACTTTTAAAGTTTTTCAGTTCTCCATCCACTGTGAATGCTAGCTTTGCCAGTTATATCAGTCTGGGTTGTCAGTTATTGGCTCTCAGGGCTCGTATGGTACTTCCCCAGGCCTTTTTTGCATTCAGTGTCTGTGTGGAGAGATCTGCATTGATTTAATTTTTTCCCATTGTAGTATACCTGCTTCTTCATTTTTGCTGCATGCAAGATTGTTTCCTTATTTTTCAGATCTACCATTTTTTACTATAATGTGTCTAGAAGTGTTTCTCCTGGGATCTTGCTTCTTTGGTATTCTATATGCTTCTGTTATGTAGGTAACTTGTTCTTTTTTGAGATGGGGGAAAGTTTCACAGAATATCTTTTTGAATAGGTGTTGCATTCGCTTGCTTTGATATTCCTCACTTTTGTCCACTCGAATTATATGAAGGTTAAATTTCCTGGAACTATCTGCTTGCTCTTGGATTTCCCTTTGGCATAATTTAAGTGATTTTTTTTTCCATATCTGAGATTTTTTTGGTCCAGTTGGTGTATTCTGTCTTCTGTATCTGACACTCTACATTCCATTTTGTTCACTTTGTTAACTACAGCTTCCATTGTGGTTTGCATGGACTCATTTCTGGATTCAATGTTGGTTCTCCAAGTACTAATCTCACCTCTTAATGAGGTGTGTGCTACCTCTATTTTTGTACTAATCTCACCTCTTAGTGAGGTCTGTGCTGCCTCTGTGTTTGTACTAATATCACCTTTTAGTGAGGTGTGTACTGCCTCTATTTTTGCATGCACCTCCTGTGTGATACCTTGCATCACTTTCAATATTTTGTCCCTGTGTTCTTTAAATTTCTGGTCTATTTCTCACTTTAATTCTTGAGTCATTACCTCCTGCATCTCTTGGATGTAACTTTGTCTTCCATTCCTGCTTTGCTCCCACTGGGCCTCTCCCCTGGGTAGCTGCTGGCTTTTGGGGGTAGCTTGCTATACAGGGTGTTGATAAGGCTTGTAATTTTTTTTCTGTTATTTTCAGGGATTATTGTAGACTAATCTGAAATTTTGTTTTGGTCAATATATGTCTGCTTTGCTTGGTTGCTGTTTCTGTGCTGGTAGAGAGAGTTTGTACCTGCCTGGTCTCAGTTCTGTTGTTGGCCAACCTCTAGCTTCTACTCTGACCGATGTAGGGTTCTGTTCTCAGCTCTCTGCTGTAGAACAATGGCAGTTCCCACCTATAGAAGGCTTGAGCAGCCTAGAATGTTCCTGTTTATTCCAACAGGTGCTTTTGGTGAGATCGGATGTGCTGGATGTACTCTCCCATTTGCTGGAGTCTGCTATGGGCTCCTGATTTTTTTTGGCCGGTTGTGGGCTTGAACTCTGGGCCTGGGCGCTGTCCCTCAGCTCTTCAGCTTAAGGCTGGTGCCCTACCATTTGAGCCACAGCACGACTTCTGGCCCTTTCTGCATATATGGTGTTTGGGAATCAGATCCAGGACCTCATGCACACAAGACAAGCACTCTAATCCTGAGCCACCTTACCAGCCTGACCTCCTGACTATTATCAGGTGCTGGCGGCCTGCGTTGTCCAATAACCAGCCTATGATATATGGGTCGGGTTCTGGTTGGGTTTTTGCTTCTGGTTCTCTTGTGCTGGACCCCTGATCTTTTGCTGTCAGAGGCATGATTCCAAGGCAGGTGCAGTTCCTTGTTTCCCCCCCCCCTCTGCTGAGACATATGCTAAGCTTCTGAATTCAGTTGGGAAGAGTTGGTTGTGTTGCTCAGGCACTGGATCCCCAGGCCTTGTCCCGGCCCCTGCCCTGGGGCATGCCAGTTGGACCTGTGCTGCTGTGTATTCTGCCTAGGTTACACAGCCTGGAGTACACATTTCAAATTTCTTCCACTGTAGGCTGTTTTGACCCAAGGGCACTGTTCCTGGCTTGGGCATTTGCGCTCCCTTCCAGGGGCGCTCTTGCTCTAGCCTGGCCAGCTGGGTGTGCTCCATGGGCTGGTGGAGCTCTCAAACTATTCCCAATTTTAGTGGATCCTGTGGGGGAGGAGTCTGGGTCAGGGTCTGGGGATTCCCACCAGCTCTGGTCTCCTTTGAGGGATACACTGTCCCCTGGGGAGTACTCACCCTGGAGTTAGTTGTTGTTTCTGTGTGATGTAGGTCATTGGTTGCCATTGCAATCAGAGTTCAGTTGAGATGGTTGTGGGCTGGGCAGGGTGGTGATGGCTCTGTGTGTTTCACCTCAGTCTCTGTCTCTGTTGATGCTGTTTGGGTTGGCGCCACTGGATGGACCTCCGGCCAAGGAGTTGGGGAAGGGGTAACCAGTTAATGAGATAATAGTCTAACAGACTTTCTTACTCAGGTTGTCTTTAAACCTCGATTATCAGATCTCAGCCTCCTGAGTTGCTACGATTACAGGCATGAGCCACTGGCACCAGCTTTTTTGAAAAAGCAACAATTAATAAGGCAGATACCTTAGATCATGCCTGTAATCCTAGCTACTCTAGAGGTTAAGATCTGAAGATGATGATTTGAACGTAGTGGTGCAAAAACGTTTGTGTGAGTCTTTTATCTCCAATAAACTGCTCAAGAAAATCCAGAAGTGAAGCTTTGGCTCAAGTGGTAGAGTGCACTCTTGAGCAAAAAAGAATCTCAGGGACAGCACCTAGATCCTGAGTTCAAGCTCCATTTCTGGCACACACACACACACACACACACACACACACACACACACACACACACACACACACACACACACACACACTGAAAAGTAAATAGACAATGTGAAGAAATCAAGGACAAAAAAATTGAATATTGTAAGGACTTTTGGGTTTAGAGGCATGACTCAGTTTGTAGGACAATAGCTAATGATTGAAACTTTCAGGTACCAAGGACTTAAAAAAAAGAATTATCTGCCCTGTATTTCCCTTTTTTCATATTCTCATTTGGGAACTATTTTCTTTTTTAAAAAAACCAAATATTGCTGTTTTAGTGGTGATATACAGCATGGTTACCTTTCTCTATGTCAGGTAACTAGTACATTTTCTTCCTTTTACCTAGTCTCATCTGTTCCACCATTCTCATCCATTTCCTCCCTCCCATCTACACCCTCGAGTTCCATAGTTCACTTTCAACAATGTCCAGTACAGCCAGTGGGCTCTACTGCTGCAATTTTTCATCCACTTTCAACTGATTCTGTACCCTTCCCCTATCTTTCCTTAGATGTGCACGCATATTATATAATGTATATTGGGTTAAGAATACAGAGTTATCACAAAATGAATAGATGAATTAAGACAAGTTCCTTTGTTTCCTTATCTTTGTAATTTTATTCAGTTATATGTATTGTTTTATACACATAAGAAGAGGTGCTTGGGTATTACAATTTTGTGATTTTCTCCAAAGCCTGTCCTCTTCTGTTCTTATTATATATGATGCCTAGAATATTGTACAGTTTGTCATATCCCCTTGAGTTTTAAATCTAACTTTCACATATCAGGGAGAAAATGTGCCATTTGTCTCTATGATCTTGGCTTAACTTTCTTAACATGATTTATTCTAGTTCCATCCATTTCCCTGTAAATGACATTATTTTTTTCTTTCTAATGGCTCTTTCTGTAAAATTTCATTGTATATAGATAGCATAATTATTGGATCCATTTATTTATTGTGGGGCATCTGAGTTTTGTACATAACTTGGCACTGTGAATTGAGCAGCAAGGAACATGGTTATGCAAGTGTCCTTGTCATATTATGGTTCATGATTCTCAGGTTAGATGCCTAGAACTGGTATGGGATGGTATTAGAGAAGGCCTGTATTTAGATTTTTGAGCAACTTCCAGACTGCTTTCCAGAGTGGTTGTATTAGTATACATTCCCACCACCAGTGCAGTAGGATTCCTTTTCATCCACTTCCCAACAGCATTTGTTTTCAGAATTCAGAATATTTGGGTAAGATGGTACCTCAGGATTGCTTTGATTTACATTTTTATGGCCAGGGATGATGAACCTTTTCTGATGTTTCTTTGCCATATTTACCTCTTCTTCTGAGAAGTCTCTCCTTACCTCCTTGCCCATTTAGTGATTGGTTTATTAGGTTTGGGAGGGGTAGTTTCCTGAAATCCATGTATACATTGAATATTAGCCCTTTGTCTGATGTATTGCAGGTAAATATCTTTTCCCAATTTGTTGGTTGTCTTTTTAGTTTAGTGGCTATGTCCCTAGTCTTTGCAGAATTTCTTTCCTTTGATGTAGTCCCATTTGTTGGGTCTCTCTCCTATCTGTTGTGCCCCTGGGACTCTATTCAGGAAGTCCATGCCTGTACCTACAATTTCTAATGTCATCCCTATTCTGTGTTACAGTAGTTTGGCTGATTTTATGGTAGTTAATCCATTTTGAATTGATGTTAGTGCAAGCAGAGATCCACTTCTAGTTTTCTGACTATAGCTGCCCAGTTTTCCCAACACCAATTGTTGAAAAGGCTATGATTTGTGTGTGTGTGTGTGTGTGTGTGTGTGTGTGTGTGTGTGTGTGTGTGTGTGTGTGTGTGTGTGTGTGTTTGTGTGTTGGTTTTGGGGCTTGAACTCTGGTCCTCAGCGCTGTCCCTCAGATATTCAGCTTAAGGCTAGTGCTTGAGCCACAGTTCCACTTCCCATTTTCTTGTGCTTTATTGGAGATAAGAGTCTCATGGGCTTCCCTGGCCCTGCTGGCCTTGAACAACGATCCTCAGATCTCAGCCTTCTGAGTAGCTAGGATTAAAGGCATGAGCCACAGGCAACTGGCAAGGCTATGTTTTTCCACTGTACATCTTTCACTCCTTTATCAAACATCAGATGATTGTAAGTATGTGGTTTTATTTCTGGGTCTTTTGATCTTTTTTAATACATTTTCAATGTAAAAATAATGTACAGAGGGTTTACAGTTACATAATCTAGGTGATGAGTACATTTCCTATCAAGCATTATTACCTCCTCCTTTGTTTAACCCCCATCATGTCTTCCCTCCTACCTCCACAGCTACACTCCCCCTGATCCCGCCTAAATTCTGATGATCGTTTTTCCACAAAGTGTCTTGTGCATCTCATTATTACAATGGGTCAACCTGTATCTCTATTTAAGCATTTTGTTTTTTCCCTTCCCCTCCACAAATTAGAGAAGCATATATAAAATATGCATGACATCGACATTACATACAGTGAAAACACGGGTTATACCATGGGGGAGGAACATACAAAGAACAAAAAAAATCACATGATATATTGTAAATACGTTAGAAACAAGAGAAAGAAAGAAAAAACCACTTATGTCCCTATCTTGTGGTTCATTTCACTTATTTGGTCATATGTACATACCTTTTCTTTTTGGAGTGCAGGATAAATGTGTGCCAATGGAAAATGACCCAGTCTATGTTTAGGAAAACCAATAAGTGAGGTCCAAAATCTAGTTTCAGTTGAGGAAAGGGAATCTGTCCTCACATAATATCCAGAATAATCTGTCCTGCTGCAGGGGATCCAATATCCAATTGAGAAATTATAATCTCTCCCTCCCACGACTCAGGAAAAAATTCTATCTTTTATGAGGAAGTAGATCTCTTTAAGGACTCTGAGGCAGAATTGCTGCCTGAAGGCAACTTAGAGGCCAATCTAGATTTCGAGATTCCTTCACCTCTTCCCGGGAAAATTTTTCTTTTTCTTTTTGTCCTTATTGTTGTAAAATGTTCATTCTATTTATTTTTCTAACGTTATTAAAATGCCAATGTTTATATTATGTTATACAATTCGTGAATCCTAAATGTGTTTTTTTTCAGCCTACAATCTAAAGCACCATGCACTTGTTTTGTTTGTGGGAAAACACAGAGTAAGAGGGGGCTGTAAAAGAGAGACTTATGGATATAAAGGGGACTGTTAAATGCACAGGCAGTGGCAAGGAAGCCAGGCCATGCCTGAATGGGGTGATAAGGTGGCTCCAAAAGCTCTAGGACATAGCAGATCAGATGTCCTTAGAAAGCAGTTCTGTCAATTGTGACAAATGCTACAATGTTTATAATGGTATATGGGACTCTCTTCCAACAGTGAATTCAAGTCTGTATACATATTTATTGTGCTTTGGGAAATATTGAAGAAAAATTTGGCTCCAATAATATCCAAAATGTACTTAGGGCTGAAAATATTTGACAAAATACATAGGAAATACCTATATTGGAAAGTAAAAGCCATCATCAATAGAAGAAAGAAGGCTTACATAGATGGACAAAGACAAAATCAGGAAGGAAAAAAATCCACTATTAAATCAGTTATATGCAAATATTTGTTATATTCTTTATATTTTTATAGTATATTATATGATGTATAAGAATGAATATGATTTTTCATACTACAAAGGCATTTATCACTTTCAGTCTTGAGTATATTTTTCACAAATCTAGTGTAAATCATTATTGGGGAAAGTGGTAATATAACTTTGATTATAATTATATGAATATATTTTTTGATTCTAGATATAATACTGATTATAAATAGATGAATAAATATATACACATATTTTCATATCTGTCTATGAAGTGAATAGAATGAAACTTAGTACACTATGTATAAAAAAGCAGCTATGAGTTGAGTATAGGAGTCTCAGGTCTGTAATCCTAGTGATGTGGGAAGCTGGGTTCTGAGGTTTAGTCTCTCTTACCCCCATCGCATTAGATTTTGAGAGGAGTCCTGGGCCCTCCAGTGTAACAAAGTGACACACATGCAGTGGGATCACACTCCCTGCACCCAGAGGAAAGTCAGTAGAAATCAGAACAAGCCTCTTATCTTATGACAGTATACTCAGTTCCTGTGCCAAGATGGACATCTGTAGAACATCATATTGAAAGTTTGCATTCCCTCCAAAAGTGTTTCTGACTATGCTGAATTAAACCTCATTTTACCTTCCAAGCTTCAAACACATAGAAATATGTCAATGGCTCAAGAGAGATGGAGAAAGACTTACAAATACACAAAATTGTATACTCTGCTTCAGTAATTCAATGACAAATCATCAAAGGCATGTTTTGAATTTTTCTTTCTTTTTAAGGAAATGGAAATATAGAGTTCATCAGGGAGTGGGTGATAATTTGGTTGCTGAGTTGTAGAATGCACTTCTGGGCATGGGACACACTTGGCTTGGTGAATTTCTGTGGGGATGTGTGTCCTCACGCAGCTTCACAAAACAATAGCCATAACTTCTATGATGCCACAGCCATCTTTCCATAGCAGGAAATAGGTGTCAGGCACTGATCTTGCCCTGAAGTGGCCTCAGCGGCACAGAAAGGCACAAAGAATGCTAGCCACCAGACTTCAGCTTGAAGAGCTGGCTTGACCAGAAACTAGCATAAATTGAGCTGGAGAAGGCTGATCTCCAAGTAAGGTTCCTGAGCACTAAGGACCAGGCATTATTACAGATGTTGGCGAAACAGAAGTGAACGTGGATCTCTCCTTAGCAATTTCTTGCTGAAAAGAAAACCAGAAGTCATAATGATAATTTCTATAAATCAGAGACATGACATTGGTCGTTTTGTGGCAACAACTTCAAAGTGGGGATGCGAGGAGACATCCCTGAGAAGGAGATAGTTAGCTTGAAAGCCATCATCCATGCAATTATCTAGAAGCAGGTACTGCAGGCAGTAAGAACAGTAAGTACATCCCCAATTAATGGGAATCGACGTGACTTGCTTCAGAAAAGGAAAACAGCACTGACATGCTTGCTTGTGAAGTAAGAATGGAAAGCTACAATGAAGAAAAAAGATCAGAAATGAAGATAAGAATAAATTAGATAGATATTGGATGCTGCGGGTTACAAAATGAAAAATTCTCATGTTATTCTAAATCTGACATGACCCCTGGAACCAAAGTGCTCAAATAGGAGCTAGACACATATGATTCACCGAGAGAATACTTTTAAAATGTGACTCTAGCCGGGCTCTGGTGGCTCACAACTGGAATGCTTGCTACTCAGGAGGCTGATACCTGAAGATCATGTTTGAAGCAAGCCCAAAGAGTTAATTTGGAAAGACTGTTCTCCAATTAACCACCCAAAATATCATGTGAAACAACTGGTAGAGCACTAGCCTTGAGAAACAAAAACTAAGGAACAGTACCCAAGCCCAAGGTTCTAATCCCTGGAATACATAAAACAAAGAATCCAACAAATAAAATTTAGTGCTCAGTAGATCATCACTTAGCATTCTAGTTCCATATATTTGGTATGACCTTTGGAAATTATATCCTTAGCAAATGCTCTCCTCTGATATTCTGCTTCATTATCCGCTTTCAAACCCCTGGCATCACCAATGTCTGCTCCCATTTAGCATACCAGTCTGCCACTGGAAATTTTTTTTTAATTTAATTTAATTTTATTTGTGAACATAGTGTACAGAGGAGTTACAATTACATGGACAGGATAATGCGTACATTTCTTACCAAGCATTGCAGCCTCCTCTTTTTTTTACCCTTCACATCCTTTCCCAGCCTCCCCCCTCCCCCCATCCCAATCCTTCTCCTTCCTCCCCTCCCTCCCCCCCCAAACCGACGTTGTAAAGCTCGTTTTGGACATGACAACTTGTACTTCTCATTGTTTCAACAGGTCCACCTGTATCCTTAAACAATTGGTTTTTCCCCATCTCCTCCACAAGTTATACTGACATCAAATATAGTGAAAGCAGGGGTTATACTGTGCGGGAGAGACATACAAAGCAACAAAGAGATAATCTTATAAATGCGTTAGAAACACATGCATGGAAGAAAAAAACATTAAAATACACATCTAAGGGTTCATTTTCCTGACATCACCTTATCTGACCTTTTCCGCTTGACTCATACATATACTAGATATTACAAATAAGGGAAACCATGGGACCTATGTTTCTTTGGGCCTGGCTTACTTCACTTAATATAATTTTTTCCAAGTTTTTCCATTTCCTAACAAATGGGGCAATGTCATTCTTTCTGATGGAGGCATAGAATTCCATTGTGTATATATACCAAATTTTCTTGATCCATTCATCTACTGAGGGGGATCTGGGTTGGTTCCATATCTTAGCTATGGTAAATAATGCTGAAATAAACATAGTTGTGCTGGTAGCTTTAGTGTGGTCTTGTTTGTAAACATTTGGGTAAATGCCCAAAAGTGGGATTGCTGGGTCATAGGGGAGTTCTATGTGAAGTCTTTTGAGGAACCTCCATACTGTTTTCCAAAGTGGTTGAACAAGTTTACATTCCCACCAACAATGAAGTAAAGTTCCTTTCTGTCCACATCCCCTCCAGCATCTGTTGTTGTTAGAGTTCTTGATTTTTGCTGTTCTAACTGGAGTGAGGTGATATCTCAATGTTGTTTTGATTTGCATTACTTTTATGGCTAGGGATGTTGAACATTGCTTCATGTGTCTATTGGCCATCCTTCTTTCTTCTTCAGAGAAGTTTCTCTTTAAGTCTTTCGGCCACTTATTTATTGGGCAGTTGTTTCTTTGAGGATTTGTTGTTGGGGCGTTTAATTTTTTGAGTTCCAAGTATATTTTAGATATGAGACCCTTGTCCGTTGTATGGCTAGTAAAGATCTTCTCCCAACCCTTGGGTTTTCTATTGATCTTGCTAGCTATGTCATTTGCCCTGCAGAAGCTCTGCAACTTTATGCAATCCCATTTGTCCAACCTTTCTTTCATTTGTTGTGTTTCTGGGTCTCTATTCAGAAAATTTCGGCCTGAGCCAAGGAGACGTAGGGTTTCTCCTATTCCATCCTGTAATGTTTTCAGAGTGTTTGCTTTGAGTTCAAGGTCTTTGATCCATTTGCAGTTGATTCTGGTGCAGGGTGATATATAAGGATCTAGCTTAAGTTTTCTACATGTAGTTAACCAAATTTGCCAGCACCAATTAATGCCACTGGAAATTTGAACATATATTTTTATTAATCATCAAAATTCTGATAATCTTTCAACACACATCAAATGAGTAGTAACTAAATTCCTCTATTCTATGTGTTTTAATCCTCCTTTGAGTTAAAAAGCCTTAACTATTAAAAACTATAGAAGAGTTATCAAATTAATTCTACCATCATCATTTTTCCACCCAATCTTGTTACATTAGTTATGTGAATTTTTGTTTCTTTATATGTTGCTCCGCCACAATATAATCCCTGTTTTCACTGCATTTGATGTCGGTGCCATGCATCTTCTATATATATTTCTCTAGCTTTGGGAGGAGAGGGGAAAAATCCAAATGCTTAACAATGGATACAGCTTGACCCCCTGTAACAATGAGATGTAAAAACACTATGTTGAAAAACTTACTTTACAATTTAGGCAGGAAGGAAGGAGAGAGGAGGGAGTGTACTTCTGGAGGTGGGAGGGAAGGGATGGTAGGGGAAAAACAAAGGAGGAGGTAACAATGCTTGATAGGAAATATACTCATTATTTTGCTCATGTAAATGTAACCCCTCTGTACAGTATTTTTACAATAAAAACATTAAAAAAGATACTATATGAAAGTTTGCACATGATACCTTATAACTATAATTCTTTCAAGAATTAGGGTTTTACACAAACATCCTGATTGCTTTGCCAAAGGATAAGAGATTTAATTAAGGTACCTAGCATCTTGGAAGGAAAATACTATTGGCTTTAGATCAAATTCATTTATCTAATACTGAGGAAATGAATTTCAGAAATGGCAGAGGCAACGTGTATCATAAAAATAACCTTATGAGGTACAACCAAGATTCCCAGATCAAACTTCCTGGAAAAAAGCAATGAATGAAAAGCTACTAATACTTCTAAAATGAGCCTATTGGTGATGGTTCATGCTTGTTATGCTAGGTAATTAGAAGTCAAAGATGAAAGGATATCAATTGAAAGCTTGGCCAGGAAGAAAACCTTCCTCTCTGCAACCAGCAGACAGGAAGCATCAGCTCTGTGCCTGATGCCCAGCTGGCTGGACGGTCTCTGCCCACATTCCGACACACAAGACCAACCCAATCTGAAATATTATCAAATACATTCAAATAATATCTCCTGTTTGGGAGATAATCTTTGAAAGATATAACAAAAACATTTCACTGATTTCCTTTTGAAAAATTCAGAATGAAAGGGGAAATATGTTCTCACTGACTGAAGGGTAAGTTAACGACCAGAATGATGTTAATGGGGGTAGAAGCCCATTTGGTAACTTATCCACTCAACCATCTTTCCTCACTTCTTGTCACATATCCTGAGCAGTGAGATTTTGTAATGGAAAGTATGTGTGTGAGCATGCAGCTTGTAAAAGTAGTAATGAAATGCTAGGCACTGGAACTCAGGCCTGTAAAACTAGCTGCTCAGAACCCTGAGATATGAGGAACTGAGTTCAAAGCCAACATGAGAATAAAAGACTCTTACCTTCAATTTACCAGTAAAGGCAAAAAGATGAGCTGTGCTTCAAATGCCAGAGTGCTAGTATTGCATACAAAGCTAAGGGACATCCAGGCCCTGAATTCAAGCCCCAGTACTGGCTCTCATACACAAAAAGTAACCATGACAACATCACAGGTTATAAATATATTAGCAAGGGATGTAGGAGAATGGGAGGATGACAGCATTTACCTCACTTTTAATCTCAAGCATTCTGTACAGCGTAGCCCAATCTGTGAAAAGCTCTAGGTGAAATCTTCCTCAAAATCAGATTCATCCTCATATCCCTCTGCACATTTATCACACACACACACACACACACACACACACACACACACACACACACACACACACACACACACACACACACACACACACACACACACACACAAAGGTCTATATTTTGCCATCTAATTTTGAAATATATAACCATACACATATGCTTCAGAATTCTGTGCCCTTGATTAGGTTACATAGGGAGCACAATATATCCAGGGTCTGGCTCATTCTTCTAATCTTAGCTGCTCAGGAGGGTGGGATCTGAGGATCACAGTTTGATGCCAACCTAAGCAAATAACTCCTCAAGATTCTTATCTTCAATTAAGAAGCAAGAAGTGGAGATGTGGTTCAAGTGGCACAGTGACAGCATTGAGTAAAATAATCTAAGCAAGATTTCCAGACCCTCAGTCCAAGCCTGTGTACTGGCCCACTAACACTCCATAAGCCAAAAATCCCTGAAAGACCAAACCAAAAATATGTCAATTTTTTGCTAACTTATGAAGTGAAATCCAATAAGGCAACATAGCTTTTGGTTGTTGAAGATTTGGTTGGAAAACCAAAAATTCAACGTGTGCTTAAGTGATATAACAAACAAGCAACGAAATAAAAATTTCCCAATAAAAATCTGGAACCCCTGACCAAGAGATTTTTTTCTACGTTTTTGAAAATTACTTATTTTTCAGTAAGTGAAATAGTATAAACCTCTATTGTAAGTTATAGGAGTCAGTGTAAGCTCCAAGGAAGTGAATGTAAAACTAAAATCACACACAGCATTACAAGTTTCTATGCCTCTGGTGAGACACTAGAAATCTGTAATTGTGTAGCCTCTAGAAAGGAGAAGGAAGATGCTCAGCATCATTGGTCATAAAAGAAATGCAAATCAAAACCACATTGATTCCACCTCACCCCAGTTAGAATAGCCATTTTCAAGAGAACAAATAATAGCAGATGTTGACCAGGATGTGGCTAAATATGAACACTACTACACTGTTGGTGGGAATGGAAGGCAGTATGGAGGTTCCTAAAAAGACTAAACATAGAACTCCCGTAAGATCCAACTATCCCACTTCTTGGCCATCACCCAAATGATTTCAAAATAGAGCACAATAAGCTACCAACACAACTATGTTCATTGCAGCATTGTTTACGATAGATAAGATATGGAACCAACCCAGTTGCCTCACAATAGATGAATGGATCAAGAAAACGTGGTATATTTACACAATTTTATGCTTCTGTAAGAAAGAATGATATTGTCCCTTTCATAAGAAAATTGATAGACTTGGAAAAAATCATATTAAGTGAAGTAAGCCAGGCCCAAAGAAACATAGGCTCTATGATTTCCCTTATTTGCAATTAGTATTATCCTGTTAGTCCTGAAAGAAGATTATAATAGCTGAAGTACTATAAACATATGTGTGATCATACAAAATGATGCTAATTGAAATGAACACGAAGATATTGAAACAGCAGGTCTTATTTTGTTTAGTTGTCAACCTTGATATAGCCAATGTACAGTAACTAGTTCTTTCTTTTTACTTTATTTCATTTTTCTTTTCAAATTAGTTTTATCCCTGGCAATTCTTGTCTTTGATTCTGGTACCCTCCATCCTATATATGCATGTATTTGAGGAAAGGGAAGGGAAATAACAAAATGCTGAAAGATGACCCAGTGCAACAATAATAGTTTACATTAAAGCGGGAATGATCTTTACAACAACATGGGGGACATGGGGGGAGGAAGGAATGGAGGGAAGGGATAGACAGAGAAAAACAATAGAGTGGGAAACAATTTTCAATGAGAAATGTAACTTATTCGTGTAAATATAACCCCTCTGTACAGCATCTTTACAATAAAATATTTTTAGTGTAAAAATGAATTTTTCCCATCAAATGTCAAGCTGATACCATTGGAACTTCTGAGTTCATGTGAAAGAGTGTTTTAGGAGTTTCAAGAAGCTAGTACTAAGTACAAATAACCACAATTTAGTGATAATAAGAAAAGCTCTTTTTATTGTACTATATGAACAAAAGAAAATTTCTTTTTGTTTCTGTTCACTTAGAACTCTCTTTGCCATCTGCATTGTTCCAAAGTCAAACTAATCACTTATCCTTATCTTTCTTTGGTATCTAGATTTGGCATGTAATCTGAGATATAAGCAGTATTCTTTTTTCAATTTGGAGGCCTAGCAGGGAGGTGCTCCTTCCTGGTCAAGAGGTTAGACTGGAGGACCCAGCACATTTGCTGTGGTTTCTTTTGCACAGCTCACTGAGGTACTTACTCAAATATGTTTTCAAATTCTACCAATAACTCTTATTAGTATGAAGCACTTAATTAGAAGTCACTTTCTCAAACTCCTATTTGAGTAATAAATAGAATAGGAAAAATGTTGTTTGCTATTTTTATCACTACATATCTTAATGTCTAAGTATAAAAGCCAGACTTACTCTAAGGGCCTAGAATAAGTAAAATGACTTCTAGAGCTCAGATTATTTCTTTCCACAGAAGATGACAGCAGCAGAAACTGGCAGAAGGAAGAGAAAGTTTAATGTCTCCTTAATTCTTAAGTTTCAATGCTCATTGAGGAATCCTCAGGACTGAGGACAGTTTAAGGACGTAACAGATCCTGTGTTGTTTTCTATCATAGGAAGCAGACAACAGTCTCCCATCACTCTTTAGGTGACACACATGAGTGGTGTTCTTGGTGGGTCCTGAGAGGGTACAGGACGGCTCTGTCATGATCACTGGAGACTCGGAATTGCTCTCTAAGAGAACGACATAGAGGAATGTGGTAACAAGACCTGAGATAGGGTTTTGTCAGATCTAGGTGATTTGTAACAGGCACTAATGCCTTCTG